>NW_019214019.1:0-82417 GCF_002532875.2 Varroa jacobsoni
CAATTTTTTGCTCGAATCCGATCTCATTTTGTAACTATTATTAATTAATTAATAATGAACTGTTCATTATTGAAAATTTTGATCAAGAATGTCATGACAAGTACATTTGCGCCAATGACTAACTCGCTAAATGATACAAGTTTCTTTTTAATAGACGTGTTAACCCATAGCAGCAGTAATAATAGATCCATAATAGAATTAGGCCTCTAAATATTTGCGAAATGTAGTATTGATAAATCGGGTCGGAGAGTGGGGGGCTCATACATGCACCGTGTGCCTAGCAGATTTGATAGGTTCTATCGCATTGACGACGAGTACACGGTACACCGGTACTCGAGATCCTTAATCGATTCGTTTTGGTTTTCACTGCTCTTTTACTAGACAAAACAATAACCAATTAACAAGTTAATGACAACTTGTTAATCGGTTATTGTTTTCTACGGAATTTACGGATAATTATAGACTTATTGGGATTGTTAGTTGCAAACATCTTGCAAAGATGATTCGATGTAAACTCTGGTGCATATGGTAGTATATATGCAATTGCTAAAGATTAACGCAATCATTCTATTCAATTTTTACGCATCGCTACTTAACGCTGTCACCAACATCTTGTTTCAAAGGAAGTTTATTCCGCTCAAAAATAGATTTAAACTTGTGCCCAATTCTCTCTCTCTCGCTCGCTGGATTTTACAACTATTACCGAAGAATAGCTTTAAAAGCGCTCTTGTTATTTTTTTTATATAGTAATTACAAAAAAAAAAACTTATTTATTGAAATAAACCCTCCTTGGGAACCATTGTTTCAGATATGGGTAATATTTTTAGCCTATCACGTTCAAAGCACCCGTTTTCTGCCAATTTTTTAGAGAGTATTTTACGAACCTAAAAAGGCTAATTGCATGGTTCAAGATTTTCTGCAGTGTTCAACAGAAGTAACGCTCTACCAAATGTTACACACACATTAAAGTGCCGCACAGGCACTTTTGTAGCAGCCAGAAATATTGAGAATTGAAGTGAAGTCCGTATAGTACACGTAGATAGCCAAATGTCTCGAGTACAACGGAAAAATTTAGTTTCTAGCTAACTGTTGTTTATCATTTATAAAAAATCTAAAAATGCCCAGTTTACGGATATAATTACAAAAGAGCAAATGGACATGCCCCGTCTCTTGATAACTTATTTACGTTGCTTTACTTGTGGAGTCCACTCGAACGCGTTGCGGAGAAATCACGACAGTCGTGAAGGGGGACAATAGCAGGGTGCTGCATTGATATCGACTTGAAATTCTACCTGTTTAGATCTGGTTATTCCTTTTAGTGGTCGCCGTCCTACGCTAAACTGGACACAGTTAGGCTGATTTCTTAAGATAAGCCCAATGACGTACTCAGATAACCACTATTGAAGAAGCTCTGTGCGTGAGGCGGAAAAAGGGTATGTGAATTAAGTACCTTAACGATACGTTAAAAAAATGTTCTTTAACATTGTTAGATTGTATGGTCCCAACATCTAATAGGTCAGTTATGTGATTTTGTTTTGGGTCGTCTTTTTACACGTGGGTTGAAATTAAGCATTGGCTTCTACCTAGTCATATCGCTAAGACATCGATTTATTTTTGTATGCATTTGTTGCGCAAGCATGTATAGAAAACGTGGTAGGAGAATATGGGGTCCAAGTGGGCACCTTATTTTTCGATATCCGTAGAAATCCTAAGTAACTATTACGTGCAATTGCAGCCGGGAGTTTAGGAAACCTATGGAATAACTATAGATATTCTACCATTCATGTGCTCTTACCTCCTACGACAAGTTGCACAGATTAAAAATCGAACTAAAATGCATTTGAGCCTCGAATTGTAGCTTTGCAATTTCCCTTGGCACACATATATCGTCGTGCTTCGTTTTCGTTCAGATTCTAGATAACCATTCGAGCTTTCAACCAGTAACGTATTTGAGTTAATTAAATTATAATTTAGGAAAATCGGCATTTATTTCCCCCCCCGCCCCCGGTGGCTTACCGCTCCATGCGAAGTACGGCGCTTTGAGAGGACGCAACTCTGCAGGTAGCGCACTCAGCGACAATGGTCTTTCGCAGAGTTAGAGACGAGCGCAACAAACACTCGTATATTTTCTGTGACTAATCGCTTTATTATCTAAACTAATCAATCGGATCAAACAAACCAAAATCGAGGTTTAAACATAGGTTGCAAGTTTTGTTCATTTTTTATCCGTATAGAACTCTTGTAAATAAAACAGAAGCTGAAAAAGAAGAAACCTTGTGTATGTACTTCTTTTTTGAACAGATACAAATGCGAACCAGATAAGATATAGCGTACACGTTAGGTATGTATTAGACAGCGAGAGTAGACACTGCCAACCATCTGCGTGATGCCTATTCGTGGTATCTAACTAACTTTGTATAATCGTCCACGATTATTGATGTGAAAGTATTTATCTATATTAACTATCTAGACATAAAATTCATATTTTTCTATACTATGATGATAATTAAGTGCGAATTAGCGGAATACACAAGGACCAATAACCGCCTGTCATAGTTTCGCGTGCGTATCTAGACACTCATTTTTTACGTTTCAAACAAATGTACTTTTAATAAAGAAAGATTACAGATCAACCCTCATCAAATTATCACTATCTACAGTAGGCGTAAACAGCAGTGCAGCCATAAAGAGCTCTTATTCCCTAGCCAGTTCTTTGCGTGTTCCAAACATTTGTATCGCGTTTGCCTATTGTGTACTCTAATACTCGCCTCAGACGCCCCAGCTTAGCTGCGCCTACCCGTTAAAGTTTGTCTTTTTAGGCAGTCCACGTACATCAGCAAGACAACACGCTTTCAACAATTAAGCCTTTCTCGGTTTCGGCCGCTTCTTCGTTGACCATATTCAGTACCACATAGTATACGAAATTTCTGCATTGTATCCTTCTGCGGGCTGGGGTTGCAGGCTGGAGGGCTCAACCGGACGCCTGTTCGCGTAATAGTTCGCTAGCTGACTTTTTTTTAACATAATTACTAACGCTGCTGCCGCCTTTTTGGGGGGCAGGCGAGGTGTAACGACTAAAAATCAAAAGTTTCGCGCATCTGATTACTACGGTACTTGACTAAAGGGTTTATGTCTTATGGTGGCTGTGCCGCAAATGCAGCCGCGGAAGCGTTATGCTTCTGGCCACAGCAACAATCTGTCGACTCCACTTTATTTGTTAAACAAATTAAGCTCATAGGTTTCCTTTATTTGTCGTCGTCATTGTCACTGTTGTTGTTAAATAACGAATTGGATGTGCTGTGCTTCCCAACAACCGTAATTCTATGGAAGGGGTGCGGCAGCAGGCTAAAATTCTATGTGTATTGCAAGAGAGACAGACAAAAGGGCATAACCACCTCGCAAACCTATTTCAGTATTAAACATTGCGATGTTTTAAAACGAGCGACACTTAGTCTCGTAAGTCAGCTTTATACTATCCTGTCGTCGTATTGTAAGCGGATCACGTTCATAACGTGCCGACCAATATATGTACGAAACCGAATGGCTTGAGTAATGACGGTATTTCAGCGATCTGTGGAACTACATCTGACCCAGTGACATCAGAGTCTCTCACTTGCTGTCACGGCAAAAACTTTTGGCTCACTAAGAGTGAGCGATAGCAATTCAATAGCAGTAAGTCACTAACTTAATCAGTTCTCAGCAACAGCTAAAGCACTTTTGATCCTCAGGTGATTTCACATCAGCGTACTCAGTAGAAATTTGTACGAAATTTTGGCAATTATCGTTCACTTCAACAATGAAGACCGGGTCGTCTAAAAAGAGCTAGCGGTGGGCATCACACTAAATTCCAATAAGCTTGTTGTACGCTACGCCTCCGTAGGAGTTGATGAAAACGAACTGGTGGTACACACTGGTGTAAGGTAATTGAAATCAAATAAAATCCCTGTGTAGTATTTCTATGATCAACGTACAGCTCAACCGAATGCTTTACAAGCATTTGTCGGAATTAAGCGAAAAGCTCTTTGTGTCTAGCAGCTGCCACTTTGATCTCGTCCAATTGCCATGTACATAAATTGTGACTACTACTTGTAAGCTATTGAGTGAATATACGTAACGCTCGAACCAGCGCAGTCGTCAAGTAATTTATTGAACAAGGACCGGTGTTTTGATTAGCTTACCGTGGCTATGAACTGTCGCAGTGCCGAGTTTGTGCCGATGAGTTTGTATGCGTTTCAGGATACGAGCTTGAGCGTTCTAGTCAAAAACGCACCGGTTCAATAGACACTGCTTGGGTATACCTCTCCATACGTCGGGTAGTCGGCTGCTGCGAGTGGGCAAAGCTTGTCATATGCACGCCGGCCCGTTGGCCGACAAGGCCGTGAGGCAGCGGGACAATAGCGGGTGTGTATTGTTCTCTCCGCTGCATCTTTTCGACGCAGGGATCACACTCTCTCTTTCTTCGTCCGCTTTCTATCAGTTTGAATCTGGCAGCGGCAAATCGAGGGAGTTGCCGTGGCAGTCTTACAAGGGCAATGACTGCGCAGCGCCGAACGAGAAAGAATAATGCTTCATTGGAAAATAGCAGAAAAGGCCCACTGACCACTCGCTAAATACGTGGTGATCACTAAGAATAAACGACGAATAAATCGGGTGTTGGATAGATGCTCGAAAGCAACGAATAAACGGGAAAGATGGGCTAAAGGGCGCTGACCGCCACAGAATCCGTTGTCAGGAACACACATGCCAGGAACAAGGACAGAATTATCTGGAACGGGCTGTGGTCGGCCTTGTGCAACTACGACAAAAGACGACGGGGAGGGTTCTAAGATCGTTTGAAGCGGGTGGAGCGGGGGTGTTACTCGTAAGAAGGGATCTTAGCACTGAACTTGTAATGCGTACAGGGACAAACAGCTGTTTCCAATCAGATATCGATGGTAGATATCGGAAAACGTGACTGTCTTCAATGCGGCAGTCACTCGCTCATACCGACAAATCAAAATAAACAAGTATGCGTTTTAAGAATGGTTGTGCACAGATAGAATCCAGACAGTTTGCTTACCAATGGCCGAAGGATCTGGTCTGACCGACACCACAGTAAGTGATTCTCGCAAAATTAATAATCTGAGTCTAAGAGTAGCGCTAAGGTAGTTTGCGTGGCTGTACAGCTTACCACAAGCTTTTGTTCTTCCAACTATAAAATTAACAAGGAGACCGTTAACACGATTCTCAATAAGATGGCAGATAACGATATGGAATATGTAGTTAGTATTTGTTTGTAGCATGTAGGACAGGTTTAAATCTATTCACAAATATCGTTTTGCAGCTGCCGGCTGGCTATCTTCTTTTTTTTTAATAATTTCATCTTATATACACAGACTGTAATTGTTGAAATCAATGGGCGATAATAGCTACCAAGTTAAAATTCGTGGTCATAGCCGATTCCTTGCACTTAATTGGAGCGCAGATCCATAAATGCACTGACGTTAGTTAATTTAGGGAGGTAGAGGTCTAAATATGGGAGGGTGGGACTATATGGGCGAAAATTTACTTAGCTTTCTCGTTGAAAATAACTGGTGCCCAAACAAGAGAAAATATATCGGTACATTTGTCAGTAATTTCTCTATTACATGACTTAAATAGGTTAATTAATTTTCGAAAAATGTCAGTTGAAGACACTTCCGTCATTGGCGCATGTAGCCTTACTAGGTGCGATCATAAATTTTCTATCTAGAAGAGACAATGCGCTATAGTCGTTTACCGCCAAGCAGGTCAAAGATTATGATTCGTCTACCGTGTGCCCACGTGAAGTTCTGAAATGAACTGTGAAGCTGAGTTTGAAATGATTGATCAAGTACTGATATATCCGCAAGTTGCATGTTGTTTGAGAATTGAAAAGAATATTGACAACGAGGGCACTATCCTTCAGAAACAACTTGGCAGCACCGATGGCTGTGAAGCTATCGTAATTAAGCACAATTCGTATTATTTAAATAATTACCTCACACACAATTCTTATTTAAACAATTTAGATGAATGAGACGCCACGGCAATGGAATCGTTAATTTTATTAAGGGAGCTTGATGCAACACGCCGTTGACTGCGGGCGCGAAAATAAGATGACTTGCCATGACTTGTAATGTATCCACATATATGCATTCCTAATTAACCAGTATATAGTCCGATCTTTCTTTTTATCACAGATTAGCGGCTGGCACGCCAGCAGCCGATTGTTGACTACCTGACGCGCTACGGCAGTGTTTACTCGGATATCTTTACCGCTCCGAGTAATTGCTTGAAGAGTATTAAAGAAGAGCTCTGGAAGAAACATATTCATATAAGCAGTTTTGCATCATTTAGTTTCATTCATTCAAGCATAATATCACTCGATGTCATATGTTCCGGGTGGGCAACTAATCGTATGAAATTCGTGTGCATCTTTAAAATCTATTTTTTGCTAAACCTGCATTCCACGCTCTTGAAGCTTCTGTCAGAACAGTAAAAATGTATTGTTTTACAGATGTGTGTACAGTTTTAAATCGTTACTGACAAACATTTGCACTATCCAACTATGTTTTGTGGGGCAGCGGCCCAATTTTAGTCATTCTTTACTTTATACTTTATACTAGTACTTTAAGGAAACGGTACAGCTAAACCTCTCAGAGCAGATCTAGGTTAGACAATTTTCCCGCAAGGTAATTTCAGGTCAAGATCAAGACCTCAGGACCACGTGTTTTCAGGCCATACGAAGTGGAAAGACTCTAAAGCGCCATTTCTGGAAGCGGCCCGATATTCCAGCACAGCACCCGTTTGCTGATCGTTTCTGGCAGTGATTTTCTACAGGTCCATGTCGGTAGCTTGAGTCTATGCATAACTATATATGATATACCTTTCGAGCACAAATTTTAAGTCACAATGCAGACAATGCGAAGGTTTCCCATTACCATAAAAGCATAATCAGGTTTTTTTAATGTTAAGTTACAGCGCAAAGTTTTGACTGTTACATAAACAGCTGCTATTTGCATTCTTGTAGATAACATGGGATGTTATAATTTCTACCAGTTTATGCACAACCCAGGTAAAACGAGTTTGTTAGTTGGATCCCTTTTGTTATTAACCTTGGTTAATTCTGTCGGTCCTGAGCTCGCTAGGGGCAATGCCGTCCTTGAACGGACGTCGAAGGATCAATGGTAAGGATCCAGTGCTGCAGCAGTGCTGACAGAAGTTCTGTCGGGCTTCTCGTCCTGCTTGTTTATGAAATTTCGTAAGTGATGTTCGACACTGGCTAGTTTGGTGCCGTTTGAAAGTTACTTGAAACACATGAAACAGGATAGGGACCACGATGCGTGTTCATGGATACGTAGTAACAAAAATGTTACAGTTAATTTACGTTCGTTAACTTTGTCCACATGATCCTTTAATATGATGATTTTAACTTGTAATCAGATATTATCTAGATACCTAATTTGTCGCTTTTTGACAAATCCGTGTTATACTAGCCTATATGAAGAAAAACCGATTAAATTACACTTCCTTTACGAATTATGTTTTTGATAAACTCAATCCGCAAATAGCGATGCTTGAAGACTGTGATGCCCGTATTTTTTAAACGGAGTTTGTTTGAATCACCTTAAAATTCTATCATATTTGATAGAAGCAACAGAAACTGGCTGCTTATCGCTGCGTAATCGAAGTCTAACAAAAAATAATCTCGAAGTTGGTTTTATACCACCTGCACATGCTTCAGTCGCTGAAATCCTACTTACTTCCTCCGAAGCATGCAAATGTGCTACTCTTTTTTATTGCCAATATAATTTTGCAATCGTAGGAATGGATTTCAGCCCGTTTCTCGTAGGTGTCCTCTGTCGTCTAAAAACTTTTTTCTTTTAAGTGCTGTTTTACATTTGGGAAAAGAGAGTCATGGAAGTAGGTCTTGTGAGTACGGGGTTAAGGCGAGGTGTTGGTATGGAGCTTTTCTGCAAAGAACACGATGCAAGCTAGCGAAGTTAAGTCGGTACATCGTTGTTACGGCTTATTTTCAGAAAAAAAAATTAGGCTTATTTTGGTTAGCAGTATTGATCAGTTGTTTTGAAGCTTCGTAATAATGCTTCTTGCTGATAGTATCACTCAGCGTGAATTTATTATGCAAAATTTTTCGATAAGCGAATAAGACGGTAAGAAAAGGCTTGGTTTTTGACTTAGGTCCTGCAGCATTTGTCGGTCGAAATTATATGAAGACATGGTGTTTCTGTCGCCACGTCTCACCCATACGTCCATGTCTTGTCACCCGCTGGAGAAAGCCCGGTCACTCTGTGAATGTGTTGAGGTTCTTCTTGTTGATAATTTGCTTGAAATTCAAGACCTTTAACACAACCTTTGCTGTGAAATTTCTCGCATACAAAAGATTCTTCTAAATAGTCCAACAAAACTCATAGAACTCGTCTGATTCTTTCGCGAGTTCGTTGAGATTTACCAGCATGACCTTTTTTGCTTTTTCCACAGTTTCATCGAAACTCGCTAGCGGTTTACTCACAAGGCAAATTGTTTTCAGGGTTCTCTCGGTCGTCACGAGATCGCTGGTACCGTTCATACACTCAACCTCCGAAAGCCCTCTTCAACATCCGCTATCGAAATTTGATATTGAATTTATTATTATTTCGCTTGTACCTATCTTTTTATTTTGATTCTTCATATGTATATATATATGTATATATATAGTAGTAAGGGATCCCTAGGCTCATTACAATAACAATAAGAATAGAATTTAAATTCATAAAATCTACTTTGGATATGGACAATGTTTTGTGAAATTTTATAAAAAAATTATATAATGTGGAAAAATTCTTTAATTAATAAAAGCCGAAGTAGAGACTATTCATAGTTAATGGAAACATTTAATTTAAAAGTTTAACTCTGATTAAAAATTAAAAACTGTAAACCGTTAGCTTATAATAACGATTTATTTAATCTTTGATTTTTAAAGTATTGTATAACATTTTTGTTGGTAGGTTGTTGTTCGACTAAAAACTATTTTTCATTTTTTTGGCATTTTCAAGGCTATGTTTTTATAAACTATACTATTATAATAAAAATAATTAAAATAGACATTTTATTAAATTGTTAATTAAGTTAGAATAAATTTGTAAATAAATTAAATTTTTGTACTTATAATGATTTCGTTCTTAAAACAAAACACGATGCGTGCTTATGTTGTTACGCCGTTTGCTATCTTAAAAAAAAATGAAATATGTCCAAAAATCAGTCATTTCAATTTGCTTGCGCGATACGAAGCACACGTTCAAAACCTTTGAAATTCAATTCGTGTAAAGCAGATAGACAAGTGCGGAGCCATATTGGGCCATGTGGGCCACGGGTTGATCACTGGCCGTTAAAATCGACACTTTGTGCTTAGGGTTTTTTCGAAATTGTTCTTCGACACAATCGTTCTAAGTTAAAATGTTGGTATCTAGAAAAATGTTTTGAACTTCACGCTCGATACTAGTGTGAAACACTGCTTCGTACACTTGGCTTCCAGCATGAAACGAAATATACCTACGTTATATTTCGGAACTAATACGCCTTATACGTCCTTAAAAGTCTAATAGGCAAACACTAACACGTTAGCACTCCGCTGTCACGAAGACGTTACCATTAAAGTGCTCCCATTCAGGAAATCCGTGCTATTTTCTGTATCATCGGGCAGAACTGCTGACAACTTCCAAAGGGTACACAAACTGAAATGATTTGAGGAAAGGATCATCCTGATAAAAGAGGATGCTAAAACTAAATTTTATGTCTATGTTTTCGCACAATCATACCCTTGAGACCTTTTCATTGATTCTGATAATAATAATATTAGATTTAGAAAGAAGTTTGGCGTTAATTGCTTTCTAAAAACAGAAACAAGTAACACTTCGACCCTAGCAGGTTATGCTAAGTTATAGGTCCGATGCTACTGTTAGGCACTGCTTCAGGCAGCTAGGTCTCCAGCGCAAAATAAACTGTGTTTATACTTACGTTCGGACCTATGCCGCTTCGGGTATACATTAATTTAGCAGAGTTTTATCCAGTGATTATGGTATGGATCTTAGGCCACGCGTGCATCGCATTAAACGAAATAGTTGGGAGACATGCCTTTGTTACTGCACACTTAAAAACTTACATTTCGCATTTTGTTATGGGTTAAGGGGGAGGTCGTGTAACGTCTAAAGCAAAAATTTTGACTTGGTTTTTCAGTATCATAGTGGTTGAATCATCACTGAGAACCAATCGACATCTGATTCAACATCTATGGGTAAGTTGTGATAATAGGATATTGCCTACGGTTAGCGTGGTAGCAGATCCCTTATTACACTAATAACGGTCTTTTTGCAATGTCCATTACACATATGAACTAGAGCCGAAAAAAAATATGTTGAGAAATTCTAACCAGATTCAAGCGCAATTTATAGGAGTCCTTAGAAACTATAGCGAAAATATCTACGCATAGAGAAATTCTTAGTTACGGAAGGGTACAAAACATCTTGTTTATACGTCTAGAATATGTATTTAATAATATCTATGCTAAATACAAATATCAACATTTTTTGGTACATATGTTCACTGATCTAATGTGTTTACGGCATAGCAGAGCTTGGCACACAGATATGGACCCCAGACATCGAAAACACTGCATCGGAGGAGATAAATATTAACTCGCTTTTAAAACTTCGAAAAGGTACCAAGTTATAACGGCTTGATTGTAACGACGTCCTTCATGCGGTTTTCGATTAGCACCTGCTCTAGACTGCTCATGACGTACAGTGGCTTGGCAATAATTCACTTTACTATGACTTGAAGTTTCGCTTAGTCTGTCATAAATATATTCTTTAAATATATTAAATATCATAAATTGTAGCTTTAAGACGTTGTTGTAATCTGAAACGTTTTAACGAATCGTCGCTTCCAAGTATTTCTTAGGGCACGGGTTTTAAAATATAAAACTGAGAGAAATAACTGATATTCCGTACATATGCGCATTTCCTTTTTTGTGGCCCTAGCAAAAACTCTAAATTTTTGCAAAAATTAGCGTACAGGGAATATATTATCATATGACTCTAACAAAAAAAAACCTAGCATTTACAGGGTAAAATTTTTATTTGAAAAAAATTAATTTATGTACAACATAGTCCGGATGCACTGCTACCAGCTGAAAATAACTTATTTACACTATTAGATTCCTATATCTTTCACTTCGGACCATCCGTCCGATTTGTCTTGCACTTCCTCGTTTTTAATGAGAAACAACCCTGTGACGTGTTTGTATTTCGTAATATCCTTTACGCCCTTGCCTGGGTTCGCGCTTTGATTTCCAGTCGACCTATCCATTACACGTTGTTATTTGTTGCAAATTGAAATGTTGGCGCCAAACTGCGTCAAGCGAATTAATGGAACACACCGGAACTGTCTCCAATCCCAATAAACATTTTAATAATCGCCTAACGCCTAATTATCACTAAGAAGTCGCATATAATCCAAATAAGCGCACTCGCACCCGATTGCAAATTCATCAAATCTAATCCATCAGCAGTGGCAACATTGGCGCAAGTTTGTTTAAGCAGTTACTCTTCCCATAGCGTTACCGCGTGTGCTCGGAAGCGAACTCAGTGTATCTGTGAAATGACCACTTTTGCCGAGCGCCTTCTGAGCATTGCACGACGAATACTTGTTCCAGATCGTAGGCCTCAGCTTCTACACATAGACCCGACTGTTTGTGAATGATAGGTCCGTGCTTTACATGCGTCCATAGTTGGTCCCGGTGAGGATGTTCTTCACATTTCTCCATGACGATTTTTCCTTTTTGCCGATACGAGTCAACAAATTCTACTCTAGCACAAACGTCATCTCGGCGAAGTTCGCCTTTTTTCGAGAGTGACAACAGCTGATTGGTGGCCTCATCGGCAACAGGATGACATTGAAAGATACCGAGATCAGAGGTGTGGTCCTCAGACTTGCCGTAAGTGTCTAGACATGTGTTCGTCTCGGGATTCTTGATAATACCGTAACCTTGCGAATGTTGTTCCATAAGATATTTGTGTGGATACACATTTTCAAGGTACCACTTGAAAGGTTTACATCCGTTACGCTCACGGAATGATTTGCGGCTAGAGATATCGCCCACATTTAGGTCGATGAGCTCCGGCCGTGTCTGGTAGAAATACTTTTTATAGCTATCCATCCAAACTTCAACAGCTCGTTTCGTGTTAATGGCATTCGTGTCTTTTCCTCCTGGGAATTTGTAAGGGTGATAGTCCCGGAAAATATGGCCGACATGCGAGCATGGCGCAATCAAGATTTTCCCCCCACACTGCCAAATGCGGAAGGACATCTCAAGATTTTCACCGCCCCAGCCGTCCATTTCCTCATCGTACGAGCCGCTCTCCCAGAAGTATTCTCTGCTGATAGCAAAGAGGCCACCTGCCATTGTGGGTGACTTCATAGGTTCGGCCATCGAGGCACGATTCATTTTCCACGCACTGGGTATATTATGCCAAGAGAACTCTCCCCGCCAATTGAAGCCTCCAATCTGGAAATGGTCTCCTTCGGCTGCCACGTACTGCAATGTTTTGTCATCGATAATGTCAATTACGGGACAGACAACAGCTGTCCGATCGAGGTAAATGGGGTGAAGGAGTGGCTCTAGCCAACCGTCCGTCGTTTCGCAGTGAGAGTCCAAGAAGATCAGAACGTCTCCCTTAGCCATCCTGGCTCCAGCAAGACGGGCCCGGATTAACCCTGACCGCTTTGGCAATCGGATAAGATGAACAATACCTGGCCGGAAGTGGTGGACTAAAAATTGCTCCAGCCGTTTTTTAAGATCGTTTCGTTGGCTAAAATCATCGACGAGAATAATTTCCTTTAGGAGACGCGGGGGAGACCTGGTGATCGTTGTGACAACAGTCCTGAGAAGGGTTGAGAATATTTCATCCGTGAAAATAATAATAACTGAGGCTGTAGGTAGCTTGTCTAAAGGATAGTCGACGATTCTGCAATCGCGATGTCGGGTGTCCGGGAGCGATCGGTTTAACGGCATACGGTCAGATACGAACACATTGAAAGCCGCCAAAGAAAATTGGCGGTCAGCTTCAGCCTGTTCTTCGTCATTGAGTTGAACTCCTTGACCCTGCACTCCCCAGGATGGTCTAATCTGATTGAAGAACCATTGTTCGTTAGCTGTAGGCCCCACAGGAAGTATGCCTGGCAGCTTCTTATGAAGCAGGTCAGTGGCATCGATAGACCGCTCGAGCTGAGCCACAACTTTTTTTTGGCGTTGTTCAGCAAGATACTGTTCAAGGTATTCGGAGCCGGAACCGCTACGACTGCGTGTTTTTACGCGTTTGTGCAGAACGACAAGGCTGAAGACACCTATCATGATAAGGACACTAAGCCTCCAAGCTCGTCGTCGGCGAAGATTGAACACCAACGGATTCATGGTGAGGTGATAGATAAAGCGCGTCATGTACGGTTGTTTTTTTCTACGATACAAGCTTTTTCCTAATTTTCTGATAAGCTGATTGATTTTGTTGTTGATCGTAACAGGGGCTCGTCATGAATGATGAAGTTGTGGCCGCAATTCACTATCCTTCTAGCGCAAAGCACCGGACATTGCGTGCGCACTGTCAAAAATCGGCAAACATATTGGGCACGTTGCCGGTCTCACAGAGCATGACGTTTTAGTTTAGCGGTAGACAACATATTGTATGATTGCCACAAACCTTCCTGAACCACAAGTGATACCAACTGTAATTAAATAGTTACACTCTTCTCTATTATAAAGTCGTGCGTCGTTTAAGTATTAGCGTCAGCGCCTTGACGACTACATCCAGTCGCTAATATATCTGAGAGTACGTTACAGTTTCGTAATTATAATGGCTTACCAAGGAAGTGAACATCAGCAGCGCCATTGACTGCATTTCCACCAGCGATTCCACCGTTCCCCCCTCCGCCAGAAACCGCCACACGGCTTTCTTTACGCCAAGAGAGATTGTGTTTCCCGCTCTTCCTTGCCTCGTCACCAGCGGCCGTAGTAGCAATAGCAGCAGCAGCAATTTAGTGACGTGACAACTTCCGCACACGCTTCCTCTCGGCCTTTGACAGCTGTATTCCCGTTGATCAGCTGCTCTCACTGCGTGGTTTTCGTTAACCGGGCGAACTGTGCAGAAGATAGTCTTCACACACTTCCCTCCACCGTCAGCGCCGAGACGTCTGAATATCCGAGCTGCCGTGGTTGCTGCCTGCCAACACTGAGTCTAAACGTGGCAGCGTACAATCACCACGGCTACGCACGCACCTAGACCTTCATTATAGTCCTTCACCTACGCATTCACACTCGAAATAAAGCACTTGTCATTTAGTTAGTGACGAGTAAACAAAGTAATCGCACATTTTTGCTTTTTGCTCTCTCCGGGGGGCTCTTCTCTGCTGTGCTACTTCGACGGAGAGAGCAATGTTTACGCTATTCATGTGCTTTCCAGGTCGTCGGTAACTGTAAAAACTTGTTTTCTATTATCCCTTATACAACACAGCGACCTTCTTTAAAGCACCTTCTGTGTGGTTGCTTGATTGACTGCCCGGTCGCTTCTTCTTAACACCGTAGACTTTTGTTACCCCGTCTGACACATGCCGTAGGACACAGGTGACTTGAGCTGACATTGATTTCACAGTCTGAACAGCATGTCAACGTCGACTACATGTAGTTCGTGACCAATTCTTGCAAGTACCCGTAACCCCAATCACTGGACGAAACACCACAACTTGTTATTCGTCGGATCACTCTTGGTGTCGTTGGCGTCCCTGCTGGCCGATATTTTATTGTCGAGAAAACAAGTCGAGCGATGGGTTGGTATCGTTGCCCCGCTGTTCGGCGGGTCAGCCCCGTCCCTATGGCACTTCTACTCAAGTAGTGTGAACGGTAGATGGGCTAAGCGGAGGCGAACGCCCATCACTAGGCGGTCACCTCTGCCACTTGCTGCTGGCTACGTATAGGAAAACGGACTATCGGACAAATAGGTAGACAGACAGGCTTTCTCTACAACACAATGCTCGGACAGCTACGACCGTTGCTTTTGCTGGCAGTGGCGGCGGCGACGGCGACGATTAGTCTCTTTCTCCGAATCAGCTGCTCCGGCTCCGATGCGACACATTATCTCTCTGTACTAACACGGTTACTGCTTCGACTCGCATAACCAACGTGGACAAGCAGACGACCCTCGGCCGCCGTAGGACCGGTGGCAAGGGCAAGAGAGGGAAAGCACGGGGTAAACAGCTACTCACCGGCAGCATCACCATGATTACCATTACCAGCAGCGGTCTACAAGACAAGAACGACTCGACATCCATGCGTCGTTTCTCAATTTAGGAAAAGCAGTACGAGATATGGCAGTACTTGATGGGGTCGCGGTTCGGGCTGACTAGGCAGCTCAAAAGACTAATAGCAGTGGCAACATTTTATTGACCAGTTGAATGGGGCCTGCCTGTAGAAATGCCTGGAACTCGCTGCACTAGTTAAATGGGATAATGTAAATTTATGGACCAGATAAATCCTTTCCCGAGTTAAAATATCTTCGTAAAGCAGTCGAGGTTAGCGTACTGTTATTTGTTATTAAACGTAAAGCCCTCGCTAAAATATCATGCGGTACATTGTCATGGAGAGGCATACCTAGTTAGCACAGAAGCGACATGCTTGTGCCGTCTATAAATTTTTTCGAAAAATTCTACCCATACTTAACCCACACTCTTTTAAAAAAATTATGCAAAACATGCAAGTAAACAAAGGTAACTGACTGGTAATCAAATAGATGACCTTTACAGTAGTAAGCATCTCAGACACACGATTACGTATGTTCGACTTACACACCACAAAAACAGAAATTCGATGGAAAAAGAAACACCTCTGGCATACAAGGTACAGCTTCATAACAAACTGTGTGACAGAAATTTCTTGCGGAATCATGGTCTGCATTGGACATCAAATGATCTGAATAGCAACAAAAATCTGAGTACTACCGACTGCGTATATTCACGAGTACACGGGCTCGGTGACAGCAACATCGGCGCCGCTTCGTCCCCAAGCTGTTTCGTAGCTGGCGTATTCACTTGCCAGTTCAGTTTCTATCACCTTTCGTTTTCTCTTTCTCCAGGGTTGTCGTCTAAGTAGAGTTGAGACTGCCTTCGAGCCACAATCGGCCACGGCAACACGGTCAGCGACTCACTGGCGAAGCTAAGTTCTTCATGACGTTATGGTTAAAGCAGTAACTAATACACAGATGCCTCTGAAGTCGCAAGCCGCAATAATTGACGAAGTTTAGTGCAAAGTGGAAGTTTGCGCGCTGCATAATCAGCAGTCAGCGTTCCTTCCTGTTTTTCATCCATCTGCTAATTAAACACGAGAAGGAGGCAGCGTAAAAGGTTTGTGGACATATCGGTGTCACCACCTAGGTATCAGCGTTTAGGCGTGCAATAGAAAAATCACTTCGCACAAAATGACAGATCCCTTCCCTAACGATAGTCTCTGCTTGCCTGACATCTATCGAAAGCAATATTCAGAGGCAACGCCGACCGCTTTTACACCCAGTTAGCCACGCGGCCCTAAGCAGGTGCAAAAAATTGTATAGGTTTTCTACCCTTGCCGTTTTGTTCACTTACTCGTTAATTGGACTTCTGCTACAGCTGTGAATGGAGATTAAAGAAGCACGTATTCGTTTTTCGTGACAGCTATTTTGCCAGCTAATATTCTGATCTCAGATAATACCTTACAGCCGAGATTTGCCGTTTATCGGTTACGTTATATGGATGCGCCACAGCTAAGAGCGACGACTATTTCTAGGCCACCGCAGTAAACGGTGAGTGAGCGTTCGTTTGTCCGCGGGCATTCAGTTCTGTAAGTGAACTTTGCTAACAGTCGCAATTGCTATGATACACTAGAACGCATTATATAGCTGCAAAAATAACTATAAAAATAAGCGCCATGCTGATCGATAAAATTAGAGCATTTTGTTAAAAAATAAGTTTACATATAAGTCGCTGAAGTAAGATATGCTTTCTATTCACAAAAGAATAACGCCTCAATTTACAAATCTGCATAGTATGAGTTTTATTTCCGCTGATTCGTGTCATCTTCAAGGAATTCACAGCCGATCTATAATTACGTTATCTGTTGATGCAAATGAGTGCTGTTGACGATTACTAAAAAAAGCCCCCGTAAGCCCATAATGTATTAGCGTAGAGTTGTCCCCAAAAGAAAAATCTTAGACCTACTATAGCTAGTTATGATGGTCGTATTACTCAAAGATGGATCATACTAAATTTGAGCTTCAGAATTGCTTCTTATGTTTTACAACAGTACTACATTAGTATATTTTAATCGATCCTAAGTGCATCAATGGTATAAAAAATGGAATAACGAGCATTCTAAAATTTGTAACATTATAGACGTACTCCAAACCGTCCAGTTTCCAATTTAGTTTTACAACGATCGCTTGAAGCGTACATGATAAAAACAAAAAAAAAACTTTTAGGAATGCGGCAAGTCCAACGATAATAAAGGCCTTCTTTCTTTTGTTCCTTGAGTGAAAACGTTGCTGAATTAGGCCCATCTGACTGCAGGGCTAAGGTTACGGCCGCCAGCGTCGCAGTATTTATTTATTTGATCGTACGATACCCAAGTGCAGAATGGGTGGGCTCCGTGTTTCATGCCATTGTAGTTCGGAAGCGGAATCCTACGTAACGCAAATCAGACGCGAAGGTTGGCTAAAGTTACGGGATGAAGTATAAATAAAGGAAAGACTGAATAAAATGAGGTCCAGTAATTCAACTGCCAAGATTCCCGATGTTGTTGAAAACTATCAAACGCCAGGAAAAGGTGAGCTTGTGAATGGTATAAGGAAAGTGATTGGTTCGGTTAAATTTCGTCTACCACCTAAACTACGCAGCTTTTTATTAGGAGTAAATATCGATCATATTGGACTAATGTTAAATTAGTTAGTTACATTTGTCACGATAGCTGAGCGCGCATGATTTTGAAAATGAATCAGAAAGAGATGATAAACATATAATTAAGGATTTGTTCACATGCTTGATAGTGCGTAATCAACGATGCAAACATGCTGCGTCACAACAAGACGTCGGGTAAAAGGTGAGGCCACAGGTCAAATAAACTCGATTTTAAATAGGGAGCGAATTTACGAGTAAATAGTAATTACACTGATGAAAAATATGTTTGTTTCTTCCAATCCACGTTTCCTATTGAATGAACTGTAGTTTTCAAAATATTCTGCTTGTATCCCCGACTGAAACCAGCATTTCTAAATATACGTTGATTTGCTAACACCTTATATGGGTAACATTCACCCAAGAGGCAAAAGATATGCCAGCTAGGTAGAGTCTGCTTCTACACAACTATCGTAAGGTTATAACGGAAATCTTTGAACAAACACGGTCTTTACAGTACACATATTTATCCTTACTTGAGCGTGATCTTTTTAAGATAATATCTCTGACAATCCAAAGAACAAATCATGCTCATTTATCATATTCGCGCGGTGGTTATATAATTTAATTAATTCAATGTCAATTTCGCTCGTAGTTAAGCAAGTCAATGTAACTATTTATAACAACAGGGAAACCAATTTCATGAGCAAGTCCTATTAGTTTAATGAACTTGCCTAATAAAAACTTTGTCTTATAAAAGACTAACAAAACTAGAAGAAACTGAAGCCTTTAGGAAGAATTAAGTTCATCCAAAGTCGTCAATCAGTTATGAAAATTGTAATAACTGACATAATTTCTGACAGAATCGTAACTATGGCCAAATGAAAATCCCAATCGCTGTAATCTCTATTATGAGTAGACTCCCGTCTCTATAAGTGATAAATGTATGGAGTATACTTAAACGAAACTTAGCGAGAATGCGTTAGTCAATACTTATGGGTAGTTGGTAATTCAACTGCTTGTTTCTAGCGATTTCTGACTGACGGCATATCGTTCGCTGGAAGTCAAACTACAATTTTTTAAGTGATTCTATGACATCGTTTACAACGAACAATAATGAACATTAGTATCTAGCATACTGTAGAAAATCAATTAAAAAACAACTTCGTTAAAGAGCTCGTTTAACTTACTGAAATAATTTTTTTTAGTAGAAATGTAGCGTTTTCTAACTCGCACGTTTAAAAGTCAGTCAATTGGCTTTCCATAGCGCTCATCAAAACGCTATCAAAAACCGAATTCATTTTGCCGAGCAGTTTCTGGCAATTTCTAACGAAGTTTAAGATAACTGCATTTAGCAACTTTCATAAACTCGCAAATCGTCGTACTTATGCTGAAAAATTTCGAATAGGTGAAATTATTCTTGAGACTTCTTAACTAATTCTATATTTCGCTACGTCATTAATTAGGTACATTCTCATCAGCATCCCCTATGGATGTTTCGACCGATGTCTTAAACATACTATCATTTGAAATACTGCGTATTGGCTTCTACCTAATGAGATTTAATGAATACGAAATCAAACGTTTACTCTCCATACAAGGACATAATCATCATTTTGTAGTTTACCAATGCTCAAATCGTTTGCTTAGCACATAACGATGCATGGCACATACTTGCTATCCTTTTCTAAGCTCTTACAGGAGTTAAATGCCAGTTCCACATATACCACCTCTTAGCGTTCTTCTTGGAATTTTTGGTGGCCTCTTGTTTATAACTAGTAGAATATTTTAAGCTAAAATCGAATTCGTATCATCTAGTAAGCACAAAACGTTGATAAGATCGTTCGACTCTACCCTATGTTGGGGAATTTAAAAAAAGGGTATTTAAAGATCGACGATAGCTCTAGAAGTTTCAAAGATTAGGGAGGAGTCAAGGAGCAGATAAATAGCAAATCAAAGGAACTTGTCATGGTATGATTGCAAAAAAAATTTGGAAATGAACGACAAAGATGAGTGTGCTTTCTTCAAACCACTCATTCGTTCTGTCTTTTGGGGTATATGAATTGTTGATTCTCAGCTTACTTTATTTAGTGTTTATCTGGTCCTCACTTAACGAAGGTTGCACCGGCAATCCCAGGTTCATTCCACTTGAGACCTCGCCACATAAACCGATGCCCATGTTGCTCTTTAAACAGTATCTCTCAACGAATAAACCTTGTTGCTTAAAATTCAATAAATAAATCTAAATGTGTATGTATTAGTTCGACTAACGTTAACAGCTAACTATCGGACAAAACAATATTGTCTTTTTATTAATATCATCCATAAGTTACTTTATTTATTATTAAGGCAACTATAACAAGTATAATGTACACATGAGATGTAGAGTAAAAAATAACAGCCTGCTAGCTGAGCAAGAACCAATATCTCTATCAAATAATGGACGCTTTGTTAGTTTGGGAAGGACTCTCGGTCCGGCTTCGTCAACGAAATTCATTGCGGTATAGCAGCACGACAACCATCATAGTTCGAGCGGAAAAATACTAATTGTTTACTGGTTCCGCTGGCATGTCGGCGGTTGATGATCATGCAACTGCTGCACGCGTATTTATTGGTGGTTGTCGTTCGCCCGTGAAACAGAACGGGTTGACTCAATGGATGAGCGACCTTTCCGATAGATGCCGCCACTCAAGCTTGACGTCGAGTTCCGTCGCAGCTCCTTCAACAGCATCAGTCTATCATTGGCTTGCGCAGTACCCGGCATCGCCTATGACCGTCTGGATATTCTGTGCTGTGCTCCGAGGTGCCTTTTGTGACGATGACTAACTTTATGAATGACAATATGGAAGTAACTGCGGTTCCAGCAGCAACTAGAGCTACTTTTGCTGTCATTGCGAGTGTTACGCGCGCAGAAACATGGCCAGGGGAAAAGCGGATTCAGCAGTTAAAAACCAATGAAATGGCATAGCTATTTTACGCACGGAGCGAAAAATTGTCAAAAATACCATATTTACCTTGGTAGTAAAAACTTCACAATCGTACATAATGGGTAACACAGGAATTATGCTTAGGAGTATGCTTGTTTACTGATTTCTGACCCGAAAACTGTGGGCAAATAATAATAATAATAATAATAATCTTTATTATTATCTGTGCACGTCTGTGCGCATAATTTGCCTATCTCACTCTCTGCATCTGGAATAATAATCCACAGTTTAACTAGATTTCAACAGGTTATCGCAAGCCCTATCGAAGTTATTGTAGACTACTTCAGTAGTAACCGCCATTTAGCTGAATCAGTTCTGCAGGAAACTTGATACAGCGGACTTGTATGTGGTGTAAAATAACTGGCTTTCAAATATTTATATACTGGCCTGCATCAATCGCTGGCCAGTACATAACTATGTACAATGTATGTCGTACAATGCTGAACTGCCATTGTCTAAAGCTGAACGTATTGACCAATATTAAAATCAATCCCACACTGTACCAGCCGCTGACAACATCTAGTTCAACAAGACATATGTTTTTGTTTAACGCAACTTAAAAACAGTGGGGAAGCATGGCTGTCGTAATTAGATCGCATAATCTTCTGCGCCTGCACACATTTGGAAAATCTACTATTGCACAGAGCTATAGAATCATATTGCGGCTATCGCTAGAATCGATGTAAGAGAGGAGATGTAGCTCCGGCGACTCTGATGCATGTTGAGATCTTGCAGTAGCATACATAATAATTTTACAGAATGTTTTCTACTGCTACGCCTCTATTACTGGTAATCACACAAAAGAAACTGAAAAAAGGAAGTTGAGGTCTAATTTGTTTGTTGTTTCATCAACTGAATAGTGAACGTCCTTCCGTATATTCTTGCATATCGACACCTGATTAAGAATGCCCAAAAATGTGATATTATTCTAGGGAATTTTAGAAAGGTAGATTTTCACACAGAAGTGATTATATGTTTCAAAAAAATACTGAATTAGCTATTTTAAGAAATAGATTCACTAGTTACAAAAATAAGTAGACAATACCGCTGGGGCATTTTCTTAGTCAAGGTCTCAAAGGAAAATTAGCTGTAACAGTAAAATAAATTAAATTATTGTCACACGTATACGACCATCGTAATACTGGAAAATTAAGGGAGACTCACTTAAAATGCCGTCGCTGAGTTCAGATGCTCATCATCACGATATCGGTCGTGTTGTAACTGCCGATGACCCTAACACGTGTCGTCGGTCGGTTTATGCTAAGTGATACGCAGCTGACCAATGCAACTTGACTAGGCTGTCACATTGGCTTCGACATCGCGTATAATTGTTTACAGAGGCACACATAATTAACGAGGTAGCCATGGATATAAAGGGTAGAAACAATATATTTTTTTATGCAATTGAAACCGCTCCGCTGTACATATGAGGCTATTTACATGCAGAGCAGATGTACAACGGTACACAAATATATTTGCTGTCATCTTTATGCCTAACGCTTGTTCAGGCGTTTGTCATATTGCCCGCTCCAAAAAATAGCCCGTGTTATATAACGTAGTTGGAAACCATTACGGGCGATGGAGCAAGTCGACGCACAAAAGCGAAAATCACATGGACGGAGTTAATGTCAAATTAGCAAATCAGAATATGTCTAGCAAATAAAAACTATTAGACCTGTACATATGCGTTAAATATGGAGCTTCTAAACTTTTCCTAATAAGCTGTGCATGTTAGTTGTAAAACCCCGCATCTACCATAATCCACCCCAAATAAAAGCACTGGATGCCTGGAACTAAAAGGACGACTAGTCTTGTGTCCAAGTTCAGTCGAATGTATTTTTATTATTCAAAAACGATCATTGTTGCAATACAATTTACACATCAACAATTATATACAAGTTTACATTATCTGTAAGTGTTACAATTCTTGTTTTACTATAATAATATATATGTACAAAATTGGGCGCATCATTTGCCATCGTTTAATGTGATGCAATTTTTCGCAAATAAATAAGGCCGATTTTAATTGACAAAAACTGTTTTTCAATAAAACTGTCAGAGTTTTTGTTGTACATGCTGATTATATCCTTGCTTAAAGGATACAGGGCTTCGGTATACCATTAAGCTCCAGATTCAAAAAAAAACAACCTAGTTTTCATTGATATACATCTACGTTTCGAACCTAACATACGGGTTATCTGTTCATTGAGCGATCCACGATACTTAATGTGGCAGAAGGTTTTATTTATTCGTTATCCCGCGATGTCTAAGCGCTATATCGAGCACATCGCAATCAAAATGACAAACTGGTTACCCAAACGATTTACTGCGAAGGGATAACAGACGATTACAGAAGTGGCACTTAAGTTTATCAAAAACAATTATCCGTTCAGACACAATTCTCGATTAGCTACTACGATATAAACAAGAATAACTTCGAACAGTCGGTCGGTTTCGTATTTCAACGGATTTCATGCTTCGACCTTCAAATTTTCATGCCAAAAACTGTTATACATACTATATTTGGTTCAGCACTTAGCTAAAATCACACCATTCACCCCATATATCCTACTCATTCTTCTTTCTACTTGCGCTCCATGATTGCAGTAATAAAGGCGCCGCATGACGCATAGACGTAAATGCACCTCCTGTTTGAGAAAGCGCAATTCTGTCACAGATTTTAACGATTGTCAATTTTCGTTCACTGGACACATTCACTAATAACGTTCAAATTTACTAGTTAACTGCATTCTTTGCAGTTTCTCTTTAGTCAAATTCGATGCTCATACGGCGAGAGGTGTTCAATATTTATATACCCTGTGGAAACTCGTTTTACAGAATATATTAACAATGGAAGTTTTTGCATGAAGATTATACATTCGGGGGTGTTTGCAATGAGCAGAAAGTAACTCCATGATGGCATCGATTCAAAGGTTAAACAAGGGTGGATTGAAATGATCGATTGCGGTCAGATCGGTTTCAAAAGTATACACGATGGTAGCTCAATGAAGGGACAGCACAATTTTCGCACATCGCATCCCTTGTGCCCAATTTCGTGTACGGAAACAGCAGAAGGCGCTATCTTAATTGGTCATTTTCCTAAATATAGATAATTAATTCGGCTCAATTGGAGTAATGGAAGTTGATATTTAAGACCATCTACAAAGGTTTCCAGGTGTTATTTAAATACGCTTGCCTATTAAAACTTGCCGAAACATGTAAAATTTTGCCGAAACGCGATCTGTCAGCAGGTATCGTTCAGAAGCGCATTTAAGGGACAAACATTAATTGCTATTTTTCACCAGTGCAATTTCTTAACTATAGCCTACAGCCGAAGAGTTCATCAAAAAATTAAGAAAACATGCCAGTCTAATCATAGCTATGTTTTTAAATACAAATTAGTTAGCCCCAAAGACCTCGTACTCTACTTGCAAGATGCGGCGCAAGTATGCTGCGAGTTTACTTTCTGATGTGCGAAGATGTTCATGTAAATTTGCATTTCTATGATAACAGAGTAATTTTTTTTCTTAATCTTGTTGAGCCATTTCTGCCATTGTTCAGATTATAAGTAGGTTTAGAGTACAAAACATTTCATTCTAGGGCTTAATCTTATCAACCCCTTTAAAAACAACATACTCATGAATAATATTCCCCTCCAAAGTACGTCGAATTTAAGATGGATCTGATAGTGAGAGGCAACGTTTTCACATACAATTTTCAAGCATTCAAGTTACAATGATTCCTTATATTCCAAAAATGTGTAACATATTTTTCTTGAGCCAACTTGCTATATTTTGATTATTGTACTTGGTTTAGAAACTTGAACCCTTCTCAATCTAAAGAAGACAACGACCAATGGGGGATAAACACGAAATTAAGGAAATATACATTAAAAAAGTCCCAGCAATCCATAATATCGGCATCGATCAACTCAGTACCTCCGTCGTACACTCAGATTGTTAGGCCAAAAGCCCCAGCTCACAGTGAGCTTCGAGCATATACAGCTGCATCTAAAAATACTTAAACTACCTAAAATAAGTCGTTCTACGTCTAAAATTAGCACGCACATGTACTTATTATACAATAGTTTAGTCAGAATTTAATAATAAACACGATGTTCTTATAATGATCCTCATCGTTATTATGGTTGATGAATTTCGACCAGATTATTTTCGGAGTGGTTGTCGTTTGTTATCTTGCTGTTGTTGCTGACGTTGTCTACTTCTGCTGCTGCTGATCCCTCCGCGTGGTCGTACACTATCGCACGCACGACAAATGATTAATTGCTATATACAGTGTGGCGATGGAAGGCTCCATTCCTCGTCCGTCAATCTGTTCAAGTAGTATACAATCTGCAACAAACATTACACAACTCATCAAAATGTTGTATTCTAAGATTCTAGTTAACTAAAGATTTCATTTAGATTACCTATTATAATTAAGATGGGGCTGATTTTTGACTCAACCTGGAAATGGACTAAAATTCAAGGTGGAAAGCGTTTGATTCGTTCCGCATCTAAAGGATAATAATGCGCACTAAATATAAAAAGCAGGAATTATATTTAACATAATTTCAGATTCTAGAATCACTTCATGGAATATCAGAGATAGACTAATACACTGAAATAGCGGGACAGTATTGACTTGTTCATTAGTATAGTTAAAGTTGATCAGTGTGCAGGTCAATACAAAATTTACATTGGAGTCAAATTTTAACGTTAAAAATTGCTGCAACTATCACAGGTAAGTAAGCTCTGGTATAGTTTGCCAAAAATATATTCCTATTACTAAACAAACAAAATGGTTCTCTAAATTACCAATACGACCTAAAGTCGATTGATTTTCGTCGGTCCTTAAAATAATGGCACAAGACCTACTTTCGATTCTACAGTGAACTCGTAATCAAAGCACACATATACATGCATGTTGCAGATCAATCTTGATCACCACGCAAGCTTACCTATGCTGCTCAGGTAGAGGCAGTCACCGTTTCGACGCGGTGACCCACTTTGACGTGTCCTCGGCTCCCTGGGTAGCGTCGTCATCTTATTTATCATGATACAACCCCCACACAATATATACCGTTCTCCGGCGTTAGACCAGCGGGTCATCCAAGAACTAGCTCACTTATTGTTGCACCGAATTACTGCAGAAATTCTTCTCTTAGGTTCTTCCTCATTGCTGGTCGTCGAATTTCGAAGACACAAACACACGGTAATAATGTTTCACACACAATGTCCGTCGAACAATTGGCTTCATCTGTTATAACGTTCGTCCCCGTCCCTTCACAATATTTCGCGTTTCGAACTATTGCGACATTTTGTTTTACGTGTAGAGCGTACCCCGATCACCATTAGAATCTCCGTGCTCCGCCCATCGCGTACCGCGAAGGGCCTTACGGATTGTGGCCCAATCTTCCATTATTTCATTTTCTCGCAGCATATAAACTATATATGGACCGGATACTGTGACGGGCTTCTTGCGCCGTTCGGGATCATTAGGATCAGCCTTACGGGAACGTCCCTTATTACCCTGCGCCATTGGAACAGAAGATATACTTGTTAGTGCACATAAAATGTATATTACTACACGAGATATAAATTAAGTTTATATCAGTATGCTCGGTCGTTTTCAGCGACATACTGTCATATATAGCAGGGGCAACGACGCATCGGGTGGGACAAATTTTTCGCTTGAGTCGAAAATTGAAATATATGAAATTAATGATTAAATACATTGGTACTGCTGTACATAATGTGACTGCACCATGAATATCGTTCGAATTCATATAACTGTTACCAGAGTGGTGTTTAAGAAATTGCCGATACAAATATCCGAACGTGTTATCGTCACCTATAAGATCGTGTGAATCGAATATAGTAGCAAGTGAACTAGCAATACATAAGACAAATCTTACTAGTTTATAATACCTTGTGCATATTGCAGAAGTCGGCCATGATGTAGGAGGCTGGTTGTGTTCTCTCCTCTTCCATTTGTCGGATTTTTTCTCGGATTTCGTTGATCATTTCATCTTTCAAATTATTAACATCGTTCTGAAATGTAACAGGAATGAAACAATATGTTTATGTACAGATGAATTTAGACATTTACTTTTTTGTTTCATTCAACAACTTCTGCCAGAGTCCATCTATTGGCTCTACAGTTCTTGGCGCTCTACACTAGAGCAACATTTAAAATATCCTGGTAAAAAATAAAGCGAATCAGTATCAAAGAACATTGCAATTCCCTAACGGATATTTACCGGAACAAAATCCTACCGGCGTTCAACCCTCGTTAGATTAGAGGACGATGTGATTTGTGCCATACACAGTCATAAAATGTTTATTAAATTGATATCATTGTGAGTCGCGTTTCTTACATCCTAATAATTAAGTGGAGATAAAAAGGGTGTGTTTTCGCCTTATTTTATAATATTACCGTTGTCGTAGTACAAAAATAGAAGCGGAAGGAACTTGCAAAATTATACCAACAAAATACCCCTTCATTGGAAAAGTGTCGCTACAAGTAGACTTTATAAAATATATTAAGATGGATTTATTTTTTGTTAAGGGGTTGACGTTTTTCCACAACGAACATATATAATAGGTAACAAAAATTGTTTGCTACATCGCTAAAATTTATTTTTGATAGATCATTCCAGTGGAATTTTATATATCAAGTCCGGAAAACATGCTTATACTCTGAGTTGAAACCGTAAAGCACTAAAGATCCTAAACGAACCTCATAAGTTTGTTTAGCGGCGAGTGTCTCCGCTTCGAATCTTGACCTAATTGACTGCGTCCGTAGGCCTAGGTGCACCTTGGCAACCTCAATTCGTGTACTCAGTCCTTCTCGTAGTTCTGCTAATGGTACGAGGTATTCGTCTGCCTGACCACTGCGAATTTCTGCGAGTTTTCTTTCGATCAGCCTTATTCGCTCCGTATACAGCCTAAAGTAGTTAGAAATTTGCTTGATTATATATATATATATATAGCTTTGAATATCAATTACCAAGAAAATCCAAGGTTGACTAAAACTGAGAATCCTTCTAAATTCGTAAGTATAACACAATAGCTAATAATATAGGAAAGCTACTTGCCTTAGATTGAGACGACCAGCGCAAGAATTCTAGAAGTATTTATGCTTCAAGAATATTTATACAAAATGTATATCCATTTTAATTTAATGACTATGACACCTACTGTTCTTTTAGTATGAGAAACTGTCGCTCGAGGTGGATCATATCGTCAACGCAGTCGAGCCTCCGCCGCTCGAAATCGACCTCATCCATTTCTGAAATCGGTTAGGAATCGATGATTTCGAATATTTGGTTAGTGATAATTATAAACAAAAATTCCTTACGGGTAATATAATTGCATGCCAGGCATGATGTGCAATCTGTAATTGGTAAAAATAGAATTTTAAATTAATGATTTGTGACAGCGTGATCGTGCTACATTAAGGTGATCTCATTCATCTATATCATCACAGTAGAAAACACTGATGGAATTCGCAGAATCAAAATGAAATTTAATTGATTCTTTATTCACGGTGACGATTACTAATGAATTGTTGTTTGATAGCTAGCCAGCTACAAAGAGACAACGAATTGAATCTGATAGTTGAAAAACAATTTTGCGTGATACATAGGTTTTCGGCCCATGGCACTATAGCAAGTAGTTAAGTGTGTGCATCTTATGTTTACAACGTCAACCATGTTCAGTTCAGCGTTGCATAGACGTAATGAGAAGTCCGACGCAAAATTGTGCAGACTACGGTATTGTTTAGGTCGAATCTGACGCAACACCCTGATATAGTACCATTTGTCTTTCTAATCTTTTTCTTCATGTCAACTTACAGGAGATAATATACATTGACTGATTCACTGTAATTGTTAACAGTTAACAACAAACCCATCACCATAATCAGCAGGAATGCATTTTAAGCTGATTCTAATACCCACACAGAAAAAACATCGTTTGCTTGCAATAGAGTAGCCCGCTGGTCCTGAACATTCGAAAAGTTCGAATTTGCCTACTTCTTCAGTAACGAAAAGGGAGCTTAAGCAGAATCTTTATAACTGATCGCGGAGATGTACAGCGAGCGCTGGAACATGCATGTTGGCATATGTGTAAGCATCTCTCTTCGTTAGTAAGTAAAGAAAGCCGTATTGTAACATGTAGTCTGTCATCAGCGAGCCTTTTGGGAATGATCGCCCTGGTTAATAAGCGGCACCGGCCATTCATTGACTTAGCCTCTTAGGTATCGCCGCTTCTTCGTTTTTACTATTTCACCCACCCCGAAAACCAGCTGATTCGAAGACCGGTATCCGTGTGTAGACGGGAAGCCCCATCGACTGTTGCCGGTACCACACGCAATAGTGTAGCACACATTGTATTTTGCCGCCATTCGTTGCTTCCGCTATTCAAATGACCAGCTGAAGCATTCCGTTCAAGTAATCCTGGAAGTGGTGTGGGACGCAAACCTCAAGAACAACTAGGAGCAAGACGTTCCTTTATTTAGTTGGCTAGCTGACCTCCCGAGTTAGCCACCCAACCCTGCTGTTTTGCCTGGCTTAACAGTCCCATCACTCACTTACTCACCTGATGAGGAATCATCGTCAGATGCCGAACTGGTATCGGTGTCCTCATTGTCGGAGCTGTGTTCGTCCATCTCCTGATCGGAGTCCTCCTTGACGGCTGTCCGGCGGGACATTCTGCCGCCTCGACAATGCGCTACGGTGGTCGCCACACTGCTCCCGCCGAAAGTCTTCCGTCACACACAACACACGGCCGCCTACGGCTCGCTCCACCAACAACACAACACAACACCACTCGAATCGAAAGCTTGTTGGCTCTTGGAAAGCAGCTGCGACACAGAGTAAATAGACAAACAGTGACGTCACGTCGGATCGTCTGTTATGCATGTGCTGAGCGGGACGAGCCCGCCAATTTCAAAACGAGCCAGACGACAATGCGTATAATACCTCTGAACTGCAACACAAAGAAACCGTTAAGAAAGGGGTGTTAAACTGTGGAGGGGAGCGTAGGCTCTAACAAGCGCCAACCTTCAAATCTTTCTTCCTAAATGTAATTTAGTTTGCTGCTGGCAAAATGATTGCCAGTGCTGTCGGTTTCATTGCTGCATTTAGAATGGTGACGTGCAGAAGGCGCTAGGATTGCTGTTCCGTTTGTTTTTTCAATTACCTGAACTGAAAGAAGCATAAAATAAGAATATTCATGGGTCGTTTTATCAACAGTCTAAGAACAAGGGAGGAGGCGATGCACCGATAAATAGGTATTCTATAATTTTCACTGGGAAAACCCATTAATCTTCCATAGAGTATTGGCTTTGACAAAACTGCTTATTGTGGTCAGGCTTTAGAACTGGTTACAACGTCTATCTATACTTCGAAAGTCCATCATTACAATTGTGACTTGATCGCCGATGTGTGTAGTCGACCTAATAAATACAAAATCTGGTTGCGAAAATTCAGAAGCGTGAAGATCAAGGCGGTTGAATACGAAGGGCGTGTATTAAGAACAAATAGAAATGGCATTGTCTTAGATTATAAAGTCTAGGACCTTTGGAGCAAGTTACGCAATGGTGTTAACGAAAGCAGGAGATCAGCTATATTTAATGTTATTCAGCGCTTCGGTAGTTCTGATGATGAAATTTGTCCAAAACGACTGATAATTATCAGTATTTCGAAAATAGAATTTCAATAGATCGTAGGTGCAAACAGTAAAATAGCGACTGCAAGACATCGGAGAAGTAGCTGTGGACGATGAAAAAAGTTCTATCTGAAACATAAAATTATCATTATTATTAATATTTTAGTATTTGAGAAGTTGCTATATATAATATATTTATATATATCAGTCCTTCTTTTGTTTCCAAAGTAATAAAGCGATAATCGAATTTTAGAAATGTGCTTACTAGTTGCGTCTGAAATGCTGTTGGAAAATTCAAATAATTCGTTGTACGCAAAAAAGGTCATGTTTATTTCCCTTTGATCGGTAAAGCATGTGCGGTGAAAATCTGCTTTTTTTAACGAAGCATAGGTTAGGATAAATTTATCTGTTTAAACAGTTTTCAAAAATGCATAATTATAATTACTTACTGTTTATTCAAACCGTTCACCGTTCGGATAACGTATGTAATCCATCTGATGTTGTTACATCTTTTTTTTTCTAAAGACCTTTTCTGTATTGGGTATGAGTTAGTATGCTTGAAAAGTTGGCATTTTTTTGCTTTTACATTCTGGTTCTATTGCAACGCCAAGAATAATCTACGTGACTAATTATGACAACGATTTTTCCATGTGACCCTTGTGTGAAGTCTGCCGTATAGTAATATAATCTGTGCTGGCAACAATCTCTAAGGTTTCCACTATATTTTGCCTTTTTCGCCAGTTCGCGCAGATATCACGTCTAGGTAACCTACATATGAGTAGCAAGGTAACGGACGCCGTACAAAACGCGTCATATCGACTGGCGGTAGCAGCGACAGCAGCACTGCTTGCGAATGTTGAAGCGTTTCTACATCTGAATTGGCGACAGCCTTATCTTTCCAGATGGTTATCTCTTTTGTTCTTGTTTGTTTTTTCGTTGTCGTCGTTATGAGGCATTTGATCATGTAATTTGACAACATTACCGAACACAAAACTCCTATTACATATAGCATGCTGTCGTGGAATGTAAACAGCAGCAAGCTGATTCGGCGGAGTTTGACACTATAAATGAATGTAACAGGCGGGCAAAAGAAGATATCAAGTGGAAACTCTCGAAAAATAATCGTGCCTGACGACATGCTCCCTTTATCAGCATTATTAATCTTCTTTTTTATTCTTTATTGGCTGATGTACAAGGCTAAACCAATTCGGTTTATATACGGCGTGCATGGTAGAAAAATATTCAGCTAATTCAGTAAAACTCAGATGCGGCTGCATATTTACGGTGTACAAATATATCGTTTTAACACAACTGACCAGTGAAACTATGTTAGAAATGGAAATAAGTTGACCCAGGTAGAACAAAGATTGCATCTATTTTCCATCAATCACATGAACTGCTCCTACCATTATGTATTAGAGTTTCTAATTTGTGTTTCAGCAGATGCCCAGGCATGCTTGCCTTGTGTAGCTCAGGCTGAATATGTTATAAAAAAAATCATATTGCTTTGAGATTAAAAACATGGTAACGGCCGTTGGAATGACAAAATGATACTTGCGAATAATTTTTCGGATACGGTTAAGTGATTACTGAGGCATTTTCAGACGCTACTAGGAAGTTATTCTGATGATTTCATGCAAATAGTGTGATTGTAGAAACATAGTTTTTATCAACTTCTTTTTTGCAGAGAAAGTTGAGTCTTAGGTGCAGTATTTTGCATTGAGAGTTATTTAAATAGTCCATAAATGTAAGTTTTGGCGCAAAATTCATAACTCTTAATCATAATGAGGAAATTCTCAACAATTAAAAAAGCCCTGCGTGTATTCTCAAGTCTACGAGATTTTTACAGCAACCGAGGACGACTCTTTATGTTCTGGTGTTCCAATCATCTACACAGAGTAGCTAGAATACAAGGAAACCAATTTCATGAAAAGAAATGTGCTAAGTGCATCAACATCTACGGGGTAAAATGCAACCTAGATTACATCCATTGTAACTTCTAAAGCGATCAATTTGTTTGTCTTGATGTCCGGTAGAATCTATGTGGGTAGTCGCGACTTTTAGCTTAATATTAGAGCAGACGAATTTTGTGAGTCTCGCTGGAAGTCCTCAGATTTTGCAATATAGTCATTATTTACAAATCATTTTTTAACGGTAATCGAGTTCCATATATTAGAATATAAGTGCTCTTAAGTGAAATATTCTATACGTTTATTGTGTGATGCTTACGTAAATCGTTTGTACAATACCTAAAGGTCTACATCCATGCACCGTTCATGGCTTACTTTATTCGAACAGCTGCGCAACTTCTGCTCCCTTATAAGATCACAACAAAACACTTTATTAGCCAACTTTTATAGAGTTTATCACAATATTCAAAATAACTGAGAAATTCAAGCTCGCTCGACATCGCAGATTTTATTACTACAGCATCGACTTCGTAAAACTGTTTCACCCGTCCTGGCGGCGCGCTTTTTTCGGTTCTCAAAACTGCAATTGTCACATTTTATCCTCAGGCTAATAATCTCAGTCTAGGTTATCATAACGTGATCTATTAGATCGTGTATTATCACGTACACATAGAAACGCTTGTCTGTGCATGTGTGTATTAAAATTGTCTCTGCTGATAAATGTGGCTACGTTCTCTGTTTTCCTGCAAAAGTTCAAGTGCCCATTGCGTGACCAGTTTTCACGGTAGCACCATCGCCGGATTGTAACCTGCAGGTAGTTCGCGCCTAACGTATTGCTAATATCTGTGCCTAAGCGGTATGAGTTATGTGCATTCGGTAGACTTTTCCACAGCCGAATGCGCCTGCCGCATTTTCGGCCTAGCGATTTTCGTTGCGGTTCTTTCTTATCGTCGCCTATTTGCCGACAATGTGGTTATGGTCAGTCATCGCATCGTGTGTTCGATATCGTATCAAGTTGTCGTGGTTGGTCGCCCCACATTAATTACAGTTTTTCTTCTCTTCAATGCTGGCTGTAGGTACTGTTCAATGGGCGACTTTGACGAACGGGACATAAAGACTTCAAATCCTCTCAGTGATTTTGCGCGTTTGAGTCATCCTGCTGCTACTGTCATAACCATAGTGAGTATCTCCTGCGACGTTGAAGAACGAACGTAATTACGGAATCGTTTAACGGAACCGTTCCAGTATATATATATATATATATATATATATATATATATATCTAGTGCTGCTGCTCGCCTATGACTACCATCAGTAATAATACGGTTATTTGCTTCTTCTTACATTTGATTTCCTCGTGTGTATATATGAATGTACATGTATATCGTGTGATTGAACGTATATATGCTTCACTGTTCTAACGTTCTTGCTTAGTTCAGGTATGTTTACAAGTATTTTCAACTCTAAAATAAATAAAGTAGATTGTACCTTGCTGTATTTCGTGACGTTGTATCATATTTGTCACTACATATTCATTATAACCATTGGAGAGCTTTGGGTACAGCCAGTTTCTGAGAGCATCACCTAGAGAGATCTTAAGAACCCAGATCCAAGGCTATTCTATACATACTATATGTATTTTTTAATTTTTACTCTCGATTTTAATTGTTTTAGATTCTCTTCATTTATAATGGAGTCAGATTTTAATCTGCGGTAGTTTCTTAGCTGGGTATAACTTCCCAGAGGCTCTTGAGCGTGTAGCCTTCTGTCAAAGCTTCCACAGCTAATCCTAACTCCTCGGCGTAAACGATTTGCCGATCCTCTTCCAAGCCACCGTCAACATAGTACGCTGCTAAGAGGTCGGGTGGAATATCCTGTTGAGACACTTCGTCATCTTCAATTAGTGTCGGCATTCCAATACTGCCTTCTGTAGAACGCATTAAACGAGTCCTTAGCATATGCCTTGCTTATTCATGCGGAATGGGGTCAATTTCTGGGAGAACTACAAATTGGATTCTCAAAACGTTATGCTGTTAAGGATGACCTATCATTTAACAATAGAAATTATTAAGTAAACATAGAAAAAAAAAAGAATACAAATACGGCCTACCTTCATTGATAAGTTCCATGGTAGCTTTCTGCGTTGTTTGCAGTGTCGTCTCATCGACCCCCCAGATAGGCTTTTCCCGATGCACCTTGCATACGCTACGAAGTTCTTTTAATACTTCTTTTAACTTCTCAGGCGGATCAATCTTAAACCCTGGACGATGGTTAAGATCAGCAACGATACCAGTTACTTAAATAAGCCATGTAGCTTAGCACAGCTAGCAACGAATAGCCATAAGCAGTAAAAAGAAAACTTCTCTAGTGCCAAATCTGCCAACAAGTCAAATGAAAACTCATAACCAGATGGCATATTTTTGCTTCTTAAAAAGCCATCTTACGTCTTACCTAATAGATAGCCTCCACTCCATTCGGTCGTTTCTATTACCAGCGCCATGCCAAATTTCGACTCACGTGATCGAAGACTTGCTACCTGTAATGGCGCGCGAGTAACAGCACAGTCTGCCTCATACTAGATGACTCTCAAAAGAAAACATCAACGATGCAGCTTCGTTTGAACTAGACCAAAGCTAAGAGACAAGTAGTCTGTTGTGTCGGGTGAAATATGACAGGTGATCGCCGTGAGCAGCAATCAAGACAGCACAAGGTCCCTCAGATCGATTCTAGTCAGTTTCACGTTTTAAACCCCTTCGAACTATTCTGAATGACAGTCTTCATTCTGTGACAACTGAACGAGTCGATTCACTCACTGAAAGGTGCATCATACAGCGTAGAGTTCAATTCCGCTTCATTCTCATTAACCAGTGAAGAGTACCGATAGACACTGTTTTAAGACTGTGTTCTGACGCTTGTCGTGAACAGTAAAAATATTCTGTCGATGTACACCTCCCAGATGTAGTTATAGATCACAGTTTTATCGATGGGCAACTATGCGATATGAATGTTAGGTTATAGATTGCTAGAAGCGTAGGTCGTGTACTACCATTGCCCCGTTGGTCGAAATCATGGTTGATGGATGGTCGTTTGTTCGTATAGTGAAGCGAGACGTTTCTTATAATCTAAGACAATTTCTGTGTTTGCGTTGCATAGGCTCTTCATAGTATATAGGTATACTGTGAAGTGATTACTAAGTTTAAAATTTGATGTTCTTCGGACGACGGGATCCTGATGAGTGTCGAACCTACTGAAAAAACAACGATTCGATTTCGCTAGTACCGTCGCGGGATTTCCGAACGATCAGAGAGCTCGGATACTATCGCCCACAGTTAGATTAAGATTATAGACAATACAAAAGTTTGCCAATTACTATTCGACAAGATCACTTCGGACCTTATAAGGAATGCCGGCCTTTGTTAATGTATTACACACATTAGTAGTGTCATAGCAGAATGAACACGTTAAAGAAATGCACAGATATTTCAAAAGACATGATATACTCACGCTATGCTAACAATAGGAATCACAACGCCATGAAAACTTACATTTAACATGGCTGTCGGATGCTTTATATTACACAGGGAACCTAAACCTGCGGTGGCAGCTGCATGCCAAGCGGGTAAATTTACAAACCAATTTTACGATGGCCAACATCTCAACAGAACTCCTCGTATCGAATACATAATGACTTTGAGGCAGGTGCGTCGGCTAAGTCATATTTGAATGGATGGGGATTTTTTTTATAAATAGTTTTTCAACTCAACAACTTGACAAATACGCCTATAATGTAAAATTATTCTGTCAAATTTTCTATTAGCAGAGTGTTATGTTGGTTCCGTTCGCGCTTCAAGCTGAAGCTGGATGTGACTAATGAACTGAGTGCGTGACTTTATTGTTGATTCGTCCGTACCTGAATATATGGCAGAGAGACGTTGAAATTCTCGTTAAGATTAGCGTGCCACACGATTCGTACGTTAGTAACGTAGAATGTCCCTAAATTACCCTGATCCGAGCTAAGATTCCAGACGCCATTGATTTTGCTGATGATTCGTTCTAATTGCAGTACCTACAGATATAACATCGTGATTAAACGTCCAGTGCTATTGATCTTCCTCGAAGCTGAAACGATAACTGTTGAATTAATTGTACTAATTCTAGTAGCACGAATTTTTCGAAATTAGGTAGACACACATATGCTTGAAATATGGACCATTGCAACATATTCAAGCCTTGTCTTCCGATATTTTGCTTCGAGGATAAGCTAAGTGGTACATTTCAAATGAAAGACTGCCCTGTATCACATGATTTATGCCAATAACTGGATAAGTTATAAATAAGCACTATAGCTCTGAACATGTGAAACTTTAACAAGTTTAGAGGCCGCAGCTCCGCAACAAAGGTATTTTACGTTATCTGCTGTTACAGGCTACTTCCAAGTAAGTGAATTATCGCATAATTTCAATTGTTCAGAACCATCTACTGGCTTACCTTTAGGGCGCGATTATGTATAATAGCTGATCGCAGCTTAAGTTCTCTGTATAGTCGAGTTGCATTATAAGTCTTGTATACGTTTAGTACAGACGCGACCAGCCGAGGAGTTCCCGACATCAGGTTAGTGAAGATAAATTCGAATCTGTGAAGAGAAAATAATGACTTTGTTTTGCCTCTTACTAACTATTCCATCTTAATATTATTTCCGTACTCTGTGGATCCTGCGAATCTTAGTGCCATCAGCCTATGCGCTAATACTTCCCAATTAAATTTTCATCGCAAGTGATGTCTAACCTGGTGTTGTTTAGTCTAGTCATCAAATAGAGCGCTTCCGTGAGGCCTTTTAGAGCTGAGTTGACGGAACGACTTGAAATACCTGCATTAAAGAATGTGCCAAAATATGTCTGTCACTAGAGCGCATGCGTAATCGTGATCACTCGTTTGCTCCATAAAACGAGTGCTGTAAATGAATAACTACAAAAATCAAAATAAGATTATATATTACCGAATACTCACATTGAGAATACAGATTAGAAAAAAAAACAAAACTGAATGGCATTTTATGTTCAGTCGACTAACGTCTTCGCAGCAGTTTATACCCGTCATAAACTATGTGCTATTGAATTGGCTCAGAAGTAAACAAGAAAAGGTATCAACTAGAAAAATTCATTACCTGGCGCCCCCAGATGTTGTTTCTCTGAAACTGTCGAACACACGCACATACACACTAACAGGATGCCGATTCAATCGGCTTCGTGAAAAGCTTAATCTACTCTATACTAACATCCCAAAAAATCATAAGCCTTTAAAATGGCCAATTTAAAGCCTTGCCGAGAACGCTAGCCATGTTCTACGAGACCTGGATAGCGTTAGTGAACTCTACGATTTTTCGAGGTCACTGCTCAGTGATGTGCAACGAAGTATGACACACTTTCGGCATGAAATAGTATGACACTGGCTCGGATCCCGGCTGTTTTGGGTTTCATGGACTAAGAATTTGAAAAACTACTAGTTTTCGCAGAATAATTCGCAACTCAACTCAATTGTGAGCGGAAAAAATAACAGGATCGGGGAAAACTAATTCCTAAAAGCCCAGATGAGCAACATTCAATTGTATGTTATTACAGATAGTAAAATATATATAAGTGCTGGAGAAAGGTGTAGATACAACATGCACCTACCTGTTACACAGGCCCATCCGACGGTAAGGTTTACGCGAGGCTTGGTGTGGCTTTGCCAGATCAGCCGCATGTTGCTAATAAAGATCTTGCCTCGCTCGCCAGGATTGCCTTTTGTGTCTTCTACTGATTCCAACTTATCAAGCAATTGCTCTACGGAACCAAATGCCAATTCACTGAAACAGAAAATATTCAATATTATAAAGCGGATTTCTTATTTGATGGGGTGAATTATTTATCTTAGACCACTTACCATCAGAAAGATTAATGTCTGGCCCTAGCACGATAGCCATAGTTGCTTTCCGGATGTGTAGAAACAAAGCTAAAATTTGTTCCTATGGATCCAATAAGTTTACTTAGGTGTTTACGAAATTATTCGGTGGGTCTCCTTAACAAGCACATCTCATGAGGCACTCATGTTTAAAGCATTCGGTATGCCAGTTCATAAAAAAAAAGAAACTATTCACTAGCCAAAATATGTTTGTTTATGTTTAGAAAATTCCAGTCGTCTTAGATGAGCGTATGCATGCGTTCCTTTCACTCGCTACGCCATTTCTATTTTCTGCTGATCTAAACACAAGGGCTGACAAATTGAATGACTCCCAGACACGCACACTACTCGATCTGCTCAATAACTTTGGGTGCCCTTTAATTTCCGATAGCAACACGCCAGCGGTTATACGGAAAATCGGTAATTGACATATTCGCATCCAATTTAAGTTCCCGAAAAGCTCGATGTATTGGAAGAAACAATTTGCTAAGCGACGGGGGCTCTCCAGAATGGCCAGCGAAGAACTACTCTAAAAAAAAGCGCTGGGCTGTCTGACGTGTTAGATCCGACAACGCTAGGCCCAATATGTGCAAAGTACTACTCCAAGTACTATTTCAATGTGTAAGGGAATTAGCGAGAGGGCTAGAAATCTCTATGCAGGCCGTAGAGAAATTGTATATTGTCGAACGTAAACTGCATCCAGCGGCATGAACAAGAATGGATCGCTAGCACAGCCGAGTGATTCATCTAATAAGCAACAGCAGCAGTAGCCTGATTTCCTTCGGGTTAGTGACCGTTTCCACTCATTATTACCAATGGCACGTGGCAGGTAGTTGGAGTATGGTCAAGATCTCCTTACGGATAGGGAAACGACACTGTTGTGATTGACCTCTTCAAGCGTCTCTTTGTCATTTGATTATCATTATGCCATAAAGAAGTACAAAGCATGAGGGAAGCTGGCGCATTAAGTTGTCACTACGTACAACAACGAGAAAGTCGACGAAGTCATCGCAGCTCTCAGCCAACGTAGGCAACCTACGTACGGTGAAACACATCTGTCACTGATCTGTTCGAATCATGTTCATCCCCAAATAATGCTGATAGCATCCCGATGCTGATGGTGAAAGCGTTAACGGTTTGTAGAGATCTTCTCTTTCGATTTCTCATTTAATCGAGATCATCCCTTAGGGACGCTTGAGCACAGGCCGTTGCTCAGTCAGTCCTTCTAGAGAGCCTTGGCTGGATACATGCTGCAGCAATTGCAGTTGATCAATAGTGACTAGTTGCTAGCTCTCTCACGTCACTGCCTGCTCGCTATTTGATTCCGTGTCTGTTCACACGCACAAGAGCGCGGCTCGCGACGCGCATCCTTTGTTCCTCCACGTTGTCCAGAGAGTTACAATCGATCCCGCCAGGCGAGTTAGATAGATAGATAGATGGATGGATGGATGGATGGATAGGTGATATATGAAGAAGATAGATGGGGTCTGCTGTACTTAATTCTCACTGGATTATGTTGTTGGCGACGTAACCGGTAAAAAAATGTATGGTAAATTCGAAACTAACAGTAGCAGCAGCAGCGAGGCAAGAAAAGAGTCTGCTAAGAACGAAATGGGGTCGGTCTCTGCTATCAATATGGCGAGTCACGGATGGGGATAAGGTAAAGTACTACTTCTACAACCACTCCTCCAGTAATGGTTGTATAACTGTAACAACGATTGCTCCACGCATTACCGGCAGTACAGCCAACGCTTATGACTCCGTTCTCCTGGTAGGTCGGCTTCAGTGTTACTTGCAATCGAGGCCCCCTCGTAATAATTGCAATTAGCCAACGTATAGCAGTTACGATTTTAGATACTACGAGTTCTCACGCTTTTACCCCAAGCCCTAAACGTTTCGTTTGAAATCGCTGTCGTTGTCGCTGGTACGCACCAATAGGATCCAGCTAGACGCCTTTTATATCTATTCAGCGAAATCAGGGTCTATTTCTAATTTATCTATTACTGAATGATCTCATAGTAAAAGTCAGACAAACGCAGTGGAGCTGGATTTCTGGCCCTTCCTGCCGCTGCTGTACGCACCCAACGGACCGGCCTAGCAGATAGAGAAAAAGGTCAAACGGCGTGAGTAACAGCAGCGACAGCAGCATTGGTGGCAGCAGCGAGAATCATCCTCCGATCAAGTTACCATTTTTGACGTTCGTTCTCGATGTCACCGTCAGGCTTCAGCACCAGCAGCCGCAGAAGCCGTAAAGGCTTCTGCGGCTGCTGCTGCTGCTCTTCTTGCAGTCGTCGTCGCCGTCGATAACAAATGCTGGCACCTTCTTACGAAGCCATCTTGCTTTTTGCGACGTGTGAGACATTCGCGAAGAGAAGACGGCGACCGATCTTTTGCGACCGTTGGCTCTGAGGTAGGACAGAGAAGTCAGCGACACATGGATTGACAACGTCATGACGATGCGGAACCGGGATAAGCATCGCCATTGGAGACGGCAATATTAACAGCACCTATCCGTAATCGCAGTGTATAATAGCAGCAACGAAAACAAGCGGCAATAGCAGCACAACTATAGTGTGATTCTGATGATCTTTGACCATCTTGGTGATGGCGCTAGATGTCGCAAACATAGTGATGGCCTAGCGTGCAACAACACGCTGATGAATATCGCCTGCTGGCTTAGATATAGACGATAATCGATCCTGCCAACCGCTGGAAATCGAGTGACATTATCGACTTTGGGCCAAGAGAACGTCGGCAAGCTTCCTTTTTCATTTACTTCTGCTTCTTCTTATCGACCGTCCTTCGTTGTTGAGTTGGTTCCGTCCTGTTTCCTGGAGGAGACCTCGCTTACCGCTGCATGTACAGCTAGCTACACGGGTGCAATCATCACTAGCATAAATCTATCATCCGGTGACGACATGAAGCATCACTTGACCAACATGGTTAGACTTGCAACATCCATTAAAGGTTCGTGTGTGTGCACACATATGAAACGTTCGTTCGAGACCAGGCTTATCAGACATGTGAAGTATTGGTGAAGAAGAGGCGGATCAATTGTGATATAGCAACGTGACAGTTTAAATGTTATTGACTAGCTGGCCTGTTTAGCCAAGCGACATTTAACGAAACAAGCGAAGAGCATAAGGCACATATATACATACAGACAGCTCGTTATTTTACCGTTAATTACAACTCGTTCGACGACTGTTGGACGGTGACAGGCACTTGCCACTTTTCGCTTTGTTTGTGTACGCTTCCCGGTTTTGCATGAACGCTGAACACTGATACTGGAAGACAATCAATTTGGTTGTCTATATATATATATATATATATATATATATATACATGCCTCAAAAAGAATCGCTAAATTTTTGGCACTACAGATTACGAAGTATTCGTAAAGGGTGAACTGATTTCTGAAGGCCGATAACAGTGACTTAGTAAATTTCTGAGTAGAATTTCAAAAATTATGATTCAATCACCTCAGATATTGCTAAAGCTATTGCGAACAAAGTTGTCATTGCTACAACGAGTGTTATAAAAAAAAAAAAAAGGGCAATGGAATAACATTCGCTATTGCCAGAATGGTTTTTGATCGTTTTGCTTTCACCTTTTCAGAAGTGACCGCCAAAGCCGCAAGTCTATCTTTTTTTTTTAATTTTAATTTGTTTTACATACATTGATACTTTCAGCTAATTGAGCTATTGGCAATTTACGAAAAAAATAATGTAATACACAAATGCATTACAATTATCAATAGACTGAAGGGTCGAATTGAGCTTTTCAACTAGCCTTTTCTACATAGATCTAGATATCAAGCGCGTAAACGGCCATTAATCTAGCTATGCCTTACTTTTACTCAAAATAGCTTTTTTGCCTATGCACCACATTTACATTGTATATTGGATTGATAGAGCTTTTTACAAATTGCCCATTTCCAAGGCGCCCGCAATTTTTCACACAGTCGAAACTCCTAAATTTTCTCTAGGCTAGAAAGGTTTCACAGCGAATGATAATCAATTAAGCATTATATAGACAAGAAGCATCATTTTCCCGTTTTTGTTACTAGAGTGGACTACTAAATGAGAGCCCAGTACGAAACGTCCGATTGGTCCGCATATTTAATTATCCCGACACAGCAAACCACCTAACTAACCGGCCAGCCGATGCCAATAAAACTGAAGTAAAGGAAGACGTCGGCCGACCTAATCCGGTTTTGTATGTTAGTATACGAGCTCATCGAAACGCTGCTCGTACACCTACTATAGCCCAGTAACATAAGCATTTAATTAACGATGACACTGTACGATTAGTACGCACAGCTTCTACTGTTGTATGACAAAGTGATCTGATTTATTATCAACGTTCCTGCCTTCTGATCATCCGCTTCAGCAAGACGCTAACGTTAGCAGACGACAACGTAGCACCACGTAGCGCCTGTGGACCTACGAACGACATACGTCGACCGCAATGCTCCGATGGCCGTCCCATCCGCTGCATACATTCCGCATGTATTTACTAGATAAACCTTCGATCCGAAGAAGTCTGCTGGCAGCGTCTGCCGCTCACCGGTATCACGATAGCAACAAAAACTTCGAGAAGTACCCTAATAAAAACGACACAGCAAAACACGAGACGAAGAAGGCGCGCGGTTCGGGCCAGACCAGACGAAACGAAGGCAATGTGTCTTCTTCGTCTACTTTTTTTTCGTCGTCTTCGTCGACTTTTTTACCTTCGGACTGATGGAACTTCGCCACCGATAGATCCGATCATCAGCCAGCAAGTGATAGAGCAAAGCGGCGAACGGGGCGAGAATTAGAAGGTAGTAACGGTCTGTTACCGTAGCCGCCGTCGCTGCTGTTGTTGTTGCTTCCACAGTCAAGAGGATACGGAACGCTCCGGCTTTTCTACGCTAAGCCGGTAGCAATGCTCAGTGCTATGGTCGCAATGGCCGTTGCTATGGCGTCGAATCGACGTACCACGCTGGTGCCTATAGCAGCAGTTGTAGTGGTAGTGGTGCCATGTTCGCGTGCGATTATTGCCGCGTAATAATTAGATATCGCGCTGGTTGTCGATAATTGGTAATCGGTCAAATTGCGACTACGTACACTGTTCAGAGCGTCAATAGAGCAGCTAAAATAGCAGAAGCGATGACATCGGTGAGGGTTGTAACTACAACTCTACCTATTGTATCACCAGAGGCTAGTTCAGCTAAAACAACAAGGACAACCGGGGAGCAAGCTAACAGTGAGAGCTGCCACGCTGATTTGCCTGTTTCATGAGCACTAGAACCACAGTTCACGAAACGTCTTGTTTTTGTATTGATATCAGTTGTTTTTCGTCTGTATTGAGCGTTTGCAAGAAACTATCTTTGCTGCTCTCAAAGAGAGAACGTACAACAGAAGTTATGTGATCCGCGTGGTATTGCATTTCAGCTTGTGGCCTGATATACACGGTGAACTGATAACGGACGAAGGGGCTAGAACGAAAAAGGTTTCAGACAATTGCCATTGCTAATTTGCAAACGAAAGAGTATGGGACGTCGTTTTGACTCGTCAATTTGGTGACTAATACAATTTCAAAAATTCACAGTTTTCTACCTCCTAAAATTTCTCCTTGGTTGAACGTTACACAACATGGCGCACACTCGTAACTTTTCATACTGTGATATTAAAGGAAGCAGTGGTACGTTTTATCGGAGTCATGCAACTGGACGTTCTAATATTCGTTATATTCAGATAGACGTTCTAATGGTGTGTTGCAAAATTGCTCAATCTGGGAAGCTAACATACATGCCGTTTCCCTATAGGTTGCACATAGGTCTGGTTTTCATTTTGGCGACGAAAAGCCGTATCAAATACGCAGCTATAAATGCTATAAAGTACCATCTATTTTTTGAGATCACACTTGTTAATACGTATTGCATCCAGACTGAGTATAGCATTTTATATATAGCATATTTCAGACAGGCGTCTAACGCTCAGATTTCGGTTACCTGCTATTTGTTCGGAGAGAAGGGAACAGAAGCGAAAGGGTGCGCCAGCAGAAATAAATTCATAAACCTTATCTATTGTGTTTGATGGAAATTTCAAGTGGCGCACATTAGACTGTGTTTTTTTTGTACACAAATTACATAGGAGCTCATCTGAAAAGTCTACGTTCTGATATGTGGCATCTGATAAAATAGAAACATTTTTCTTAATAGAGTATATATATATAGTGATAAATAATAACTCCACTAATCAGCTCCTGATAGTGAGCCGTTTTTCGCAAAAACAACCTTTTCTTGCATGTTAAAATGTATCCATTCAGGTATTACAACGATAGAGAACGTGATGTTGTTGCTGTTGTTTTTGTTGTTTCTGCTGCCTCTGCTAGTCCTGCCGCTGTCCGAGATGTGCTATAATCGCTAATGTTGAACATCATCAGTGGACCTTAATCATGGTGAAGGCGCTCCTCCTATTGTGGACGAATTGGACCATTCCAGTTCGAACAGGGCTACCACACGCCCGTTACGACCCCTGTTCGATTCAGCAAAACTGTAGCGGTGAAAGCAGCAGTGACAACAGCAACGACAACAATTGCTGCATAAGCCGCGCATTATCTTGGTCCTTTTTCTATAATTGTCCCAATGAGCCAATCGCTACCGCAGCTTTTGCTCTTTCTTTTTTTGCTGGCCGTGACCACAGCAGCGGCCGTGACAAAAAGCACACGTTCCGTCAAGAGAGGAGTTGGTCCCTTGTCAGGATCAGCTAATAACGACCGGCTGTGTGTGGCTCTCTCAACATCTGTGGCGCTATCCCTCGAGCGCCTATAGCTACCGGCTACGGTAATGACGACGCGAGTTTTAATAGTATGAGTGACAGTGAAGATTCGCAGACTGCCGGTCCGTCAAGCCGGCTATGCATCTGTGCGACCCGAAATCAACTGGGCAGACATGCAAACGGGCTAGTAGACAGCCGATCCATGAGGCACGCACGCACGCACGCACAAGGGCAAACTGTCTCCCACATTTGGAAATACACGCCAATATCGCTTTGACTGGTTATTCCTTTCTGCGGGCCTCCTGCCGCTGGTTGTGTTTCTTGCTGGTGCTAAGATTGCACTTGATGGGTCTCTTACATATAAGGCCAGAATAACAAGCATTTGCCGTTGAATTGACGTCGCTATCCACACGAATCTACTACCAGTGCCTATCAACTGAAACAGGTGCATAATTACGTCCAAATTCGCAGTTGCTTACATAGAACACGTCGATATATAAACACTAATACACACACACGCAGCGACATCGAAAAAAGTAGATATTATCTCCTTTTTACTGCATCTCCTTATGGTAGCAGAGGCGACAACGGCCGCGGCGACGGCCCTAGCCAACTATCGAGCAAGCGGTGGGAGCAATTTTATCAACTGTATGTATCTACTATAATAATAATACATGCTATGATTTCTACTCGTTTCGTTGCTGGGCAAGCCAGGACGATCGGCTGTTCCCTCGTTACACTCCATTTCGCCGCGTTCGGCCGTTTCGCCGTCGTTGGCGCTTCTGCAAAAAGCAATGACATAATAGAATGCATAGCAACAAAAACAACAACCAGCAGATTGACGACAACAATAGCTTCGCGGTGGCAACTTTGCCCGATTGCTCCTAACGGGCGTTTTCTCTGGGCTAAGATTGTGAACAACCCGACCACCATATCTCTAACTTATCGTATAATGTTCTTCGCCATTATCAGCAGCCAGAACTACCATCTCAAGTAATTGTCTTGTATTTATCTAATATATGATGCATACTCGTAGTGCGTCCCACGTGCGTTTTTGTTGGTAGATGAACAACGTATTGTACGGGCCTCTTTGGGGCCCGAGACGAGGCACAAGACGTAAGGTAGAAGAAAAGTAATGTACGGTTGAAATACGTTTCGGGAAACAATATTAACGTATCCGTTATAAAGCATGCGTGAATGTGCAATATATAAGCAAATTCTTATTGTTATTATTATTACTACTACTAGTATGAATCGAATCACTAAATCAGGTATCACCAAGAGGCCTGCTCATCCTAACGTTGGTCACTAGGACCGTTCCGTACCTCTCAGCGATTGTAACTGTGAAGAACACGTCTACCGGTTTCACAATCTACAAATGAGAACTTCTTGTACAACACCTGGCACGATGGAGGACAAACTTTGAAAAGTTCAGCAGTCACTCTTACTCGGACCTGATCCGCGATTCCGTAGCAAAATTATCTGTCAGAAGAGAAGCATGTCCCTCGTCACTATTAGCTGATGACCGCTGGCTGTCTTTGTTGACTATTTGTGACCTTATCCCTCGGTCGCCTACTGCAACCAGCAATGATAATAACAACGCCGGGCTTTAACGGCAGTAACTACGATGTATCAAAGAGCAGCAAAAAGAATTTAGCAAGGGCCCGCGATAGTTGCACTGAATCAGCCTAGGTTCGACTTCAGAGCTGGAGTTCCTCCTGCAAATATCTTCGAATTTATTCAGATACGATTTGAATACTTCAGTAGAATCGTGAATCCAAAGTGACAGCCTAAAGCATCACAATGGAACTGTGTATGGTAGCGGCAACGAGATCCTAATTGCTAAAAATATCTATCTTCAACTGGTCAGAATAACGGGTAGCGTTCGAAAAGGGGCGAGCTAAAATTGAAGAGGTAATTATTTGTGCTTTCGATGCTTTTATGGTCAGAACACACAAGACAAAGCTTATCTCAATAAGCGATATTTCATACGGACCAAACCGAGCAGGAGTACGAGAAAAAAAAGTGAAAAAGGCAGGGTGTTTTTGATTTTTTCCCCAAGATCCTAATTAAATCTTTTTAATAATTTCCGAAGAGAGAAAAGGGATGGGATGTCCGCTTTGAGATTCTGGCGGTAGCAAAACTTCGACACGGACGCGACATGGCGCGTGGAATGAGCAATCGGTAACTACCACAAATGATTATGTTTGTTGCGGCTCTCATTTAGAGCCTGCTGCCGTAAGCAGTATAACGACAAATGAAGTACAGGACCTCTAGCCTGCCCCTCGTAGCCGCTTCTAAGATATTAAAAAGCACTGGCAACAACAGCCACAGCGGGATCAAGAAACTCGCTTAGATAGAAGAGAACAGAATGAAGATTATGTTGTATTTTGCTTCACGTCGTTTTTATTCTCGACGTGGCTCCTGTAGACACTGTTCTTGTTATTATGAGTGCTGCATCTGTAGTTTCAGCGAGAGATCAGAGATGTTCCGAGTCACGACCGTAACCAGTCGGAGGCTAGACGGCATCTAATACATCCTGCTTGAGATGACTTAAACGAAGTCAATGCTGTGGTGGCAGCATCGCAGATTCAGCGCAGTAGCGGTAGAAGCCTATCACCTGACTGAGCGCAGGGTCCGAATAACTCAGTTTTAGCTCAGTTTCTTTTTATTCGATGAGGACACACGAGAGAAACTCAAACGAGGTACGTATGAGCTCATCAGTGACGATGGTTGCGTCTCGATACCACGAAACAACAAACACTAGACACTTCATGTCGGCAAGACACGAAGAACGTCGAACGACTCGTTTCAAGTACCGGAATAGAGAAATTTGGTACGGCGACATTGGATTCGGTCCGACGTTGTGACCGGAGTGACCCGGGAACACCTCTTCGTTGGTGATTTTAGTGTTAGAAAACGCAGCAGGAAGCTACAATAGCGATTAGCATACTGTGTATGTACTTTCTATAGAAGCGGTTCTTCCGATTAGTGAACGCGGTTTAACTACTGCAAACAGAACGACATGATGAAACTTGCGACTCCGTAGATCAAGGTTTTCTCTCTAAAGGTGTGAAATTTAAAAGGCTTGAACCTTGTGATTGATACGCCGTGATCATTAGCGCAATGGCTTTGTATTCGACCAGGCTCACGCTTCATAGATGCCTCGTTCAAGGAACCGTATTCACCCATTATATGTCGCACAAAATTCCTAGAGGGAAGTGATGGTACACAGAGCTGAACGTCTACACAAATATTTCACGGAACAGAATAGATGATAAAATATATTAAGAAACACAACGAAGCTTTTCTATAGCTTCACTAAATCTTTGCCATTACTACCACAATCATTATTATCTCAAGAAAAAGTTGATGTAGAATTTTGAAATAAATCAACTTGAGCTACCGTCGCTATTTCTTCTGTAGATAACTTGGCAGTTCGGCGAAACGGACAACCTCGATCTTCATTGAGCATTATTATGGTGTCGCGATGTATACTGCCTGCGATTAGATTATTGAAATGCTCATCCTTTATTTATTTGAGAACGATGTTGCTGTACGGTATAACATTTTTTTAGCGTATATTCATTTTGCCATAGGCAGGCACAGCAACTAAGATACTACGGCAATGCAATGTCAGATACCAAATCTGCATCGGTATATGTGTGTGCTATAGGACAAGCTAGTAACGAACGAAAACCAACCGGCCTTAATCGTAGTGTCTAAATGCCGTACTTAAACTTAGCTGCGTTGCGTGTCCGCGCATCCAGCCCGAAAAGCTTTCCCGGTCTATCACTCGTTCGAATATTTCGCCGTTCCCTTCCTATAACCCCAGCATGGTCTTCGAGTTCCTGTGGCTTTGGCTTTTTCCCTGCTGGTTTCGTATATCGGTCTCAATAGCTCACTGCTCATACGAAAGCGCATGCCGCAGACGAATGCACAACACTACATAGCTACAGATGGAAAGACAGAGAGATGCGGCCACATTTGGATGAACACGTACGTTTGGACACTTAGTCGGTGGCCTCTTCCTGCCAGCGTCGTCACCAACACAACTGCGGCAGCTACTTTGAAGGAGTGTTTCGCTTTGGATGCTCTTCTCCTTGGCCAACCCACCAATTTGTGCGTCCTAACAGTGGACCAAACCAGATAACGTAAAGCCTGTTTGCTGGTGTCGTGCGCAACGGAACGGATCAGAGTGTCAGCCTAAGTAAGCACTAGCTACGCGCAGAGAGCAAAGTCAGTTTACTCACGGGTTGGTGATGTCGAACCGGATGTCCTTGTCCTGCCAGTAAGGATCGTAGATCTCATGCATTGTGTTGCTTCCAATGGCTTCTCGGCTCGGATCGCTGTAGCGACGGTGCTCAGTGATGACGTTTAGTCTTTTTGACGCTACCCTCTAAGCTAATGCTACCATGACCCCAACGAGCGGACAGTGGCTGGTCGTTATAGCATTTGGGTGGGAGCCGTATAGATGAAATAGCATGGCTCGAGTTAGTTGACCTAAGCCGTTACCGTAGCAACGAGCAGTTTGGGCCCGCGCGGAAGACAACACGGTCAACTTCTTAAATAGGACCGATACGTAATAATCCGAGAATCCAGAAGTAACGTAGTACGCTATATATGATGTATTGCATACATATGTTTTTTGTGAGGTAACAAATAGGGTTATCCAGTAGTTTCAAGTTAAAGTTAAGTTTTACTGATCGATGCTGTGTCAAAGAGTATTTGGAAGCCAACCTGAAAACCCTGAAGCAAATTAATTTTAAAAGCTTTTAAGTAGGTGAGATTATTGTTAAAGATTGTTGGAATGGCTGCGTAGCGTTGGATCATTAATCAATGCACGATATTGCTCATTAGACCAAAAAAAAAACAGCAACAAATACTTTAAGAGAGTCTCTATCCTTAGTTTGTGCGCTCTGCCTCTGAGCTAGTGCAAGATCGCGACCAAACAAAAAACATTTCTTTTTGCTATAATTACGATAACCTTCTTTGGCTTGACATAATTAGAATATTTCTCTGATATTGTTTACATTGAAACTTCGGTTTCAGAACACATATTGGTATCACTATATGTATTCGTTATACATTGCACCTTTCACATACCTACTTACACATACTCTATATAATAATCTATAGTAAATAACTAAACACACATTCATAAGCAGTTTGTAACTTCGTCTTTTTTTTTTCTTTTGTATTTATTCATTAATTTTTAGAAGTTAGTTATTCGCTTTTGTCGCGCTCATTTCGTTCATCCCGTTTTTGCCTTACATTTTACACGTTATGTACATTTTTACGTTGCACTTGTCGCCCAACTGAGATCTCGTCTTGCCCCCACCCCATCCCTTCCCCGACCGCCCACTCCCCTTCTCTCTCGCTCTCGGCATAAACGCACTCCATACTGTATTTGTCTGATACCTAACCTATGTACATATTTCAAAGGCTAGAAAAGCGGTCGCGGACGGCATAATAGTCAGCCAACTGACTCTACTTTGAACGCTTCTTTGATACAGAAATTAGACTTTTAGTTTTGTCTTTCATATGTCTTGCGCAGGCGCGCTCATTCATACAAATACGAGAGCATCCAAGCCAGCAGCGCGATTCGACGTCGCTGGACCTGTCCAGCAGAACCCCGACAGCAGACAAACGTCGAGCAGAATCGTTAGAGGACTGCGTCGGTCGGTCGGTCGGTCGGTCGGTCGGTCGGTCAGCCGGTCTGTCTATGTGACCACATCTCTACTTTTTCTACAGCCATAGTGAAGGACCGAGAGTTGGCGAGTCTATCTACATAAGGGTGTGGTAGCGGGGAACGGCTCTCGTGACGAAGTTCACTTAGTGGTCATGGTCGATGCCGTCATGATCGACGTCGTGGCATCGTTCAGTCAGTCAATCGCTTTCACGTTTAGTCGATCGCGTTTACTGGCCGTACATAGATAGATCCATGTATACGTTGTAAAACGGGTAGGCCATGGGCCAGCCAGTTTGGCTCTTTATTTGCGTGCCTAACGAATTTCTGCTGAACTTCTCACGCGAACACGGGCGACTAGTTACTTAGCTGTGAGAGGTGCTACGTATGCTGTGACTTCAACGTAAGCACCAGCCGTAAAAATGGCTATGATATTGTTTACAATTCGTCGAGAGTTACTGTTACGGAGATGGCGACACAGTCGTTATCGTTCATAATAAGGCATTGTCGCAACAAATTTTATTTTCGCTGGTTGCAACTACTTAAATCGTTTATATATGTACAGGATAATCGTCGAGATCAGTCGCACTCTCGCCATTTGCAGCGTATCTTCGCCTCTAGATACGTCCTACACTACTATTGGTAAATAAGTACGATGTATTGCTGATCTATAGCATTAATATGAGCACTTTTGCTCGTTGCAGCCGCAACAGAAGTGAACGCTACGGACTGGCGCTGCTCGCAGAACACTGCAGAATACGCATCACGATCAGCAAGCGTAAGCCAGAACCAAAATCAAGAGCGGTTTTCGTACATCATACAAGCGCACGATAACGATGCCAACATCGAAAATGAACGAAGTGACGAAGCATAACAAGGACAATAGCGAAAAGAAAACAAAAAAAAAAAAACAAGCATCGTCGGGAAAGGCACTGTCCCTGTGTGTACACGACATCGATAGTAAAGTCGGCAGCAGAACTACCTTGTATGCTCACACGCACAGCCGAATCTGTGGATACCTACAATTGAATTGAAACCACCATTGGCGATTAAAGCTATTCGTGTCTATATATTGTAGATATACATAAAAAGAAAGAGGATCAAATTGAAAGGCCATTGCCAAGTACCAACAGCAGAGGCAGTTGCAGCGGCAGCAGCAACAAGAGTAACTGCATCGTCATGATCTACAAAGGAAGAAAAAAACCTGCGGAGCAAGATGCGCTTAAAAAGCAGAGCATCGGCATCACTGCCACTCGAAAGACGCAGTTAGCCACGAGCGCCATCACAGGTTCGACTGTCTTAGCGCAAAATAGTGTTGTCCATCTTCCGATGGCTCTGTTATCGCTGCTTTTCAAAGCTCTCGATATATTTATTTGATGTTGGTTTTTCTGGCTCTCTGTTAATTCTGTTGTTTTTTCGCTCTGATTCAGTCTAAACACTTCTACATGGTAGCTAGCAAGCAACCAACGAGATATCATGTGCGGTCGCCTTTGGCTAAAAGGTTTACGTCGACAATACGATACAATCAACATCCTTCTTGTATGAATACTGCTCCTGCTGCTATTATTGCTAGAGATTTCAGTTACCGCATTCAGTGTGATAATATGTACCAGCAATACTAGTCACAGTGGAGTGTAGTTGTCGCTGGTTGACAACGGTGGTCACTCTCCTCCGCTTTTGATAAATCTACATCGCAAACCGGAGTTTCTTTGCGGAACTCCTCCTACTAGGATCCTTCGTCCAGTCCATTGCGTTCCTCATTTTCGCTACGCTTGCGGCTGAGTCCCGGCCGAACATTATACAGAAAAATAAGAGTCAATAATAAGACCAATAGATCTTGAGCCTGCATGCAGGTTGCAACAGGGCCAGTGAGCACGAGAGGGTTCTGCTACTGTGACGCGAGATCAGACCTAAAAGCAGAACCTACTCGGGCACCAATATCCTCTTCCGATCTGAATACACCGCTCTAAAAGATTTTGCGCAACAGGAAGAAACGAACTTTGAGATGAGACCCGGGCATGGTAATACTCAACCACTTCCCCCGCTCAGTAGCACCCGCTGAATACGTTGTGTGTCTATGACATTGCTGTACGTGGTCTTTTTGATGGTGAGGTAGCAGTCGCGGACTAACGGTGTGTTATCTGTCATTCCAGTCCACTCGGAGTAGACAGCGACAGTAGGTGAGATCTAAACGAAATGGGGTTTTGTGTTGACTTCACCACCCCACCCGAAGTAGCGAAGTGGCTAGTCGTCGTGGATGCTGTAAAGCTCGAGTTAAGGTCCTCCTCCAGGCTGTGTCGTAGCTCGTTGAAATTCGGTCTCGGACTTGAACCAATGGACGGTCGCCGCTCGTACTGCGGAGCTGTAGGTTCCATGGCGTTCGCCTGGGCTGCGATTGCTAATGTAGCCTGGTGGACTCGTTGGTATATTGATTCGCTATGTGGCCCGTAGAAAACGAATAGTCCTTCGCCTGTCGCGCAATGACGCCCAGCCTCGAAAGTGAATTTCTCGCTGTCGCTTCCATAACGCCGCAGAGCGGTTAGCGGCCACGCAGCCAATCTTTCTCGGGGTTCGTGCATACTGTACACGTATAGGTTTTCAGGAGCCACCTGTAATAAACAGTCACCACACGCGTCGAGGGCTGTGGTCGAGACGAGAAATACTCGGAAGGTATCATTCAGCATCTCCTTACGAAGTGAAGAAGCAACAACATCAGGCGCACCGCCGAGAAGTATGCCTTCACCAGATTCCGACAGCTGACCGGCTTCGGCCTGAATGGCTTTAACCCAAGCGTCGGCGTCGTAGTTCGACTCACAGGCGAACGTTTTGATCTTCCCGTCTCTTCGGGTCTGTCGCCCCTCAACTAGAATATCGGAGTGGTTATGATTGTTCTCAGAATTACTCGTCTGGAAGCAGACGCAGAACGAGAACTTTCGTATGGATGACGGCAGTCTCGATACCGAAATAGCACCACCTTTCGGCTGGCGTTGGTCAAGCAGATAAACCTTGGACTTCCTACAGCTACCTAGATAGCTGCGGTGTCGACCACTATCCATGTCCGTGCTGTACTTTCTCCAGTCCATCTCTGAAGTGTAGCTCTCCAGTCTGGGGGGACCCATGTTTGGACACTTTCTCAACACTAACCACCGTTTCTGCCAGACCCCGCCAAGCTTCTTGCTTCGTTGACGGACATAGCCCTGCTTGACGACACCGTGATCACTCATTTTGTGCGTCTTCGCTAGCGCACTGCTTAAAATGCGACAGGCTGTTCGTGAAGTCCTTCGCTCGGGGGGGGGGGGGAGGATACTGTCACCGGACAAGCTCAAAGGGCTCGTCTTGAATGCGGCACACTCAGAAGAAGACTATAATCATGGTGTCAAGAGTGTTGCTAGACGTCACAAGCAGTAAGCGCGATAGTTTTTCTGTTTGCTTTTTACGTTTTGCTTACAGCTGAATTAGCATTAACAAGAGCCTTGCCTCTACCGATAACAGCGAATTGTAAATTGTGAGAACTGTGGAAGGCGTCGAGTTTTCCGATGCGAAGCGTTGATGCATTCGATGCTACTGCTGACCAATACGACCAATATCGACGGTTGCCCCGTAATTATAGGCAGAAGCAAAGTGTTAAGCCTACCAGCGGCACTTCAGTAAGTGAGGTACCGACTATGCACCCTTCACTTCGCACGAAAATGATGTTGAGGTGCCGTCCCTTGATTGTCCTTCCTTGGTTGATGTTTGTTGTTGCCGTCGATATAGCCGTAGCCCTCGTCTTCCCCGTCAACGGTGCCCGGACGACGTTTGCGGCGGCTACTCCGATTAGGTTGCACTGAGAAAGCGCCCGCGGTACGCAGGCGCTGCCACAGGCACCCCTAATGCCTCAAGGTCCGAAAAGTCGTGATCGGCCAACGAATGCGAAGAAAGTCAAAATGGGAGCAGCGATCGCCGGAGGCCCCTTCGCGACTGCCGTTGCTGGTCCAGGACGGTGACGACGCAACCGGCCCGATCAGTAGGATTTGTATGCTCCTCCGTTAGTCGGTGGCTCTGTTCGCCCAGCTTAGCGTAGTCCACAACAGCCGTAGCAAAGGCCGCACGAACAGACCAACCATTGCCAGCTTGGTACCGGAGAGTGACGCTGGGCAGCAGCTAGCGGCTCCGACTCCTGCGAGAAGCAGCGGCGGCGTTGATAGCGACCGACAGACCGTCGACAACAGCAGCCTCTGCGCTGGTGCTACTACTGCTTAATGCTGGGGAAACGATACAAGCTGCAGATAGACGTGGGTCATGCTGAATATGAACTCAGACGTCAGGAACCAACGGAGGCTAGCGGCAACTGGAAACTGCGGTACTGTGGCTCTAGCGACGATCGATGATGTCAAGCGACCAACTGGCAACTGACAGGGGCAAGATAAAAGAAGCTGACGACCCCGTAAGGTCAAATATAATGTTGTCGCCCACACTCACACCACTAGCTGTACCGTTGATGTCTGCCACACTGTGAACGGAACCTGAAACAAATTCTGTCTTGTACTTAGTCAAGAAATTTGTGCACACAGTAATACCCCTGTTGGTCGTTTTCTCGGAACCTATACGCCTAGTAGAAGTTAGTCAAAAGCACATCACAAAACGAAGCACCGTTATCTAGTTCCGCCGGACGAGAATTCCCACATAAAGCAGAGTATCCTGCGTAAAATCCGTTTTTGTACAGTATCCTTTTTTAACGATATGCACAAGGCCCGGCGCATCAACAAGACTGGCTAGTTCAGTACCGAATTGTGGATGTAAGGAACAAATGGAGGCAAAAATCTGCTAGTGCATATTACGCTGGCCAAGCAACGACAAATCATTCCTGGTGAGAATCTTCTTGTTTGCAGATCGCCAGTACACCGCGCACTATGTATTGTCATTGAATTCGTTCTGCAATAGAGCCATACTATATTCCAAGGGGTATAGCACTGTGTGGATTTATAATCCACCGTGGACAACGATCGTTGTCCTATTTCGATGCGCTGTTGTCAATGCTGTAACCTGTCGTGTTGCTGCAGCAGGAACTGTAGCTCGGCTGCACTGTGAATCGCTGCTTTTCACACAGTCGTCGCACAGAATCTCTCCAGAATGATGGCCCCGGCTCAGCAGTGCTCCCAGCTAGCGGCCATGTTGATACGAGCGACTAGGTGTGAGCGCCACCAGAAAGAAGACGCCAACGACTGAGCTGCTGTCTCGGGTGAGGGGAACCAGCCGACAGCCAACCGGTCAGCCAGATTCTTCGGGGTTCCGGCAGGCGGCGCTGCAGCTCGACGGGGAGGTAGCAATAGCGGGTACGGTAATGCTAGTCTAGTTAGTCGTCGCCGTAGTCCCCGGCGTTGTCGTGAATAGATACAAAAGGCAGAGGCTCACACGCTTCGCTCGCTGTTGCCGTATGTCCATAGGTGGGGAACGGACTAGCGAGCACCTGGGGATGCCCTCTGGGCTGGTTGCCTCCGTTGCTCGTGTGCGCTGAGGGGCTTACAGGCCTTAAAAGGGGACGGCCGAAGGATACTGATGCTGACGAGCTGCTGGTACCAGGACGCTGATGATGCTAATGATGCTGCTGGTAGCGGCGGTGGAGGCTGAAGAATGCTGTAGGTGTATAACTTGGCTAGCATATATGCGTGTGAGTCTGGGCGTTCGTCGTTCTGCTGATTTCGATAGGATATTGTCTCTTGTATCGATTCGAATCGTCGTCAAGTCAAGGTCTCCAGCAGTCTCGGGGCAGTTTCCAACACCAGCTCCTTAAGCCAAAACTATATCCCCCTGTCTGGTGTTACATTCGTTAGCATTGTCGTATAACGCAACCGAGAACAACGGAGAGCGTGCTAGCTCTCAAGAAAGCTAGGCAGAAAGCGAGAAGTGCCTCGGTAGGCCAAGAAAACTAGAGAAAAAGAACGGAGTCGACAAGAAAGCAGCGCAGCGAACGAAAAATGAGTTGCACTCACAAGTAAAACGGCGAGAAAGAATGTCGAGAGTTGCTGCGTCAGGTAAACAACCAACTCGGAGAAACATTCCTAGGACTCTGCAGGACGCGAATTATATGAAAGGCTAGATCGAAAGAAAGCTAGAATTCGACCAGAAGTGACAGATTATGGCAATAGCGTCAACAGTGCGTGGGAGCAGAGCGGATAGATCCCGAGGCGGCAGGCAAGTCGGCAAAGGTGACTGCGAAAGCAAGAATGTGCCCCAGGTGTCCGTCCATAGGGTGGATCTACACGCAAGCCTGACATTTTGTTCTGTTGTCTACTTATCTCTGTTTTGCTATCGCAACAACGACGACGCAATCGGTCAAAAGAAAACAGCGAGAATATTTCGAGTTTCTATACGTATAGCAGAAACTGATGAAGCAAATAACAGTAGGACAGAAAACGAACGAACGGACAATTAGGCAACGTTATCTAACGATAATACAAAGTTAGGGCTAATCGGTTGTCAGTTGGACGTCAAAGTTCGAAGCCAATCGCGGGAAGGTGTTTCAAGTAACGCCAACGAAAAGCTCCCCTACTCAGGATAGGTAAAACATGGATTAGTCATAGAGTCGAATGTAGCTATGGAAAGATTTACCAGTATTTATCTTCACAATATTTGTATATTATCATTCAGATGCGTTAAGCAAGAGTAAGGGTTGATACGACAAGGCAAGTACCAACAGATTGTCTATCTATTTGATATTACCGGCATTGTTCCAAGCAAAAGCACAACGTGGAAAAAAGCTCCACGCGATCTAAACAGTTACTCTTTACGACATTCATAAAGTGACTGTAGTCGTATGCTAGTATGTTTTTATGCGCAACAAGCTGCAGGATAAACATTAAATCAACAATCAAAGATCACATAAAAACGCGAAACATAAAGTGGTTATTGTGTGTTATGAGGAACGGGCATCTGACGTTTTGTCGCACCCCAATAAAAGCAAGTGTTATTGCAATTTAGATGAAACTATTGAAAGTGGCTAAGAATTCAACCATTCTTCATAACATTATGTCGGCCAGATGTTAATTGTATATAAGGAAAAACAGATCCACAATAACAAGATGGCGGGCGATTCGTTGGGTAACCCATTATTGCTTTCATAGACTTCAATCCAGTCTAAGTTCAACTGAAATGCATCGCTGTGCACCTAAGTAAATAGCTATAACTGAATATATACGTCACACGTTACATGCATCATGTTTCTTGTCCGAAATAATTTCCCCTAATTCCCAACAAGAGACATATATTTTGTGCACTGCTTTCTTCCTGCCAGCCTCTCCCCCCTTGCTTGCTTTCGCCTATTGTAGGTACGGTCGATGTCGAGGTTAAGCCTCTCGTGTGAAGACATTTAGAAAGTCTAAGAGCCGAGCTGGGTCTGCGAGCTAGTTATCAGCGTTAAGATCGCAGATCGAGTCTCTACCGCAACCGATTGTGGCTCGTGGTGTGGTATGCGATTCCTCTAAGCAGCGTACAAGCATAGCAAAAACACAGCAGAGCTCACAGTTTGAGATCGGGCTAAGTGCGTTAAAATTGTCGAAGTATGCGCTCGTCTTCGAACCTATTGGTTCATAGCGACTGACCCCAGAAACAACCTGTGGCAAATGGAGATCTTATCACGGACCCGGCAAAATCACTACCTAACAGAACGGCGACGTTCCATAATCCTCTGAATTTGTTAATGTCGCTTCTTTTTTCAAATTGGTGAGTTCTGCACTGATTGAACGCACTTAAGCTCCTACGTGTAACAGCAGAGTGTGCACCATCCCAATGGCGCGAGCACATGTACCGTATTTGAGGCATGGCCCGTGTCATTTATACACATTACGCTTTTTGGGCTATATGTGTACATGAGTTATTGTATGCACCGTATTTCCATGTAGTTTTTCCCGTCATCTCGTAAATAAGCTCTCAACGCGAAGACTAAGATCGGTCTTCGTTCAGTAAAACCGGTCACGTGTTGCCGGATTCGCGAGACAGACACCTCACACCAAAGGAGTAAACGAAGATAGAACGGCCGGCAGCTTTCACGTCGAGTCCGTGCGTCGGTCCGTCCGCTTTTGATGTTCACATGAGCGATAAACCAGTCCCGTTGTTTGTAAGCGAAAGGATTCGCCAAGCAGTAGAAGGAAGAAGCAAGCCATGGCCGAAGATCTTTCACGTACGATGAAAACCCCCTTCTTGCCTGTAGCTAATCGTTCATCCTATATGCATCCTATAGAACTAACCTTCGTGTATTCAAGTTTAGTTGATGAACGTCGTTGCCGGAGACGATGCTTCCTCGAAGTGATCATTTGACTTACTTCAGAACTATGATCTTCTTGTTGTTGGCGTATAGGATGGGGTGTGGTGAATAACATTTTTTACCTATCGTCAGCTGACTCTGTATTTATACCAAACATGGCCTGGTTGTCCAGCTACAAACTGATCAACAGGTCTCTCACGCGCCCTGTCCTTCATTCGGCCGTCCAATAGGACACCTACAATGCCTGCCATTGTTTATAAATGCATGTATTGTTGTTTTGAACACTATCGGAATAGACTGTATTTCCCTTATCGCGAAAATGGTTGCTTACGAGATATTTCGTTTCGTTCCAGCCTGCGCGGGCGCAACCCACTCCAAGCATACATGTATGACATGCACGTACAGAAACCAATTGGAAAATTGTATAATCTAAGCTAAATTAGCAGAGTCAAAAACAGGACCGGGGAGGGCGGTAGCCTCTAGCGAAATTCGCGAGCTTAACCTATATTGTCGACGGCCCTGTCTTCGCCTACTCGCATTGACGTTCGAGAAACACATAAAGAACAGAAAGATTTTCGAAGTACATTCGCGGTCGCTCGACGACTGGCGAACTTCCTGTGACTTAATTGTGCCACTAGTACATGTTATTTGCTAGCTGAGCCGATCGCGATGGGTGGCTCTGAAGCGGCCTAGTCCGCTGCGCCCCACATGACGACTATTGCAACGGATGTTCTGGGAATCAGCATGAGTACATCGCTGCTGATGATATACAGCTTGTAGTTTCGAGGATGGTTATTACTCTCGAAGTCTGCGGATGATATTTGCTTAGTTCTGCAGTACAGAAGAGTTTATGAACATGATCGTACCGGCACAGGGGTCGACGGGGCCTTTTGTCATTCCGTTCCGAGGATGAAACGCGAGACCCGCTGGAGTCAGCCGACAAAAGCTGGAATCAGCGATGATGCGCATTTGCAGACAACAACAGCCAAAGCGGTTGCTTAAGATGAACCAGTGTCGGACACTTGGTACGCGAATGCGCACCGCGTGCCGACCCTGTCCGGGGCGTGACGAATCACAGGAAAGTTGTCACTCACTCATTTGGTGATCATGGTGCGATGGTCGTTTATCACATGTGTTCGCCAGGCGGAGCCGCGAGCTGCGCTCAGCCATACGCTGAACGTCGATTTCTGGAATCTTCAACTGTTTAGAAGGCAGAAATCGGAGAACTAAGAAATAACATAGCGTTCAGAAGCGGCTTATGAAGCGCCCCGAAAGACCACTATTGGGAGTCAACGAAATAGTCGAATTAATAAAGAGAAATCAACCGACTCGGTAAATAAAGTAGAAGGCGGACCTGAAAGGCGAAGCCCGACAGTTTCGTGCGAAGCGTACGAGCTGCAAAGTCAAAACGTATTTCACGGAGATCGAGTAACGCGTGTGAACTCTCCTAGCGCAGACCTATTTGATACTTCGCTTCGAACCGCCGCATGTGGTACTGGATTTATGAGTCGAGGCTTCATATCAAAGCCCGCGTCATCATTACCAGGTCGAATCGGACTAGGGAGACCCGCTTGAACGTAGGGTTCATCGCGACATATTAGTTGAATTATGAACAGAACTGTGGGTCGAGATAGACAGCTCGTTCAGATTAGAAACTTTCGTCAGTCATGGTTCTACGTGTATAGACTGCATTCGAGTCTGTTTTATCTCAGTCATATGGAAAAGGGAATCTCCTGACAGAACGCATTCACTAAGCTCACACGAAGATATTACGCTGATACGAGCTTAAAAGAAGCCTCAGCCCCTGTCACAAAACAATTCTACTCAGTAGATCGACTCATCTAGTCCATATACTTCTATAGTGTAAAATGCAAAAATGCAGCTCACTCAAGGTACCTAGAACGACAATTTATTTTCATAAATATGCGTAGATATAATTTAAAGTATATACTAGATTATGAGAGCTGCCATAATGAACCATCTTGTACCGCGTTTAATCCAGATTATTCTGAGGTTGACTTTATCCGAGAATGACGTGCGAGTATCTTCGGCCCACTGAGGCATCGTAGTTATTCCAAAAGTATGACCAAAAGTTGCACTCGTCCGCGCGGGGTCCGTATCCGATCGTGATGTTCTGCTTGAGGTTTGCAATGTACGGCCTTTCCGCACTATAGGTAGGCCAGTCTGTATTTGCTTTTGGCGAGTACGCCCGTCCGTAGTACACAAAAGTGGCGATCAGATCCAACATGTCATCGGCGAATTGAAGGTCTTTCAACGAGGGTCCTAGTCGTGCACCCATAATGCCATGGAGGGATCCCAATGAATATAAAGCTTCCTCGGCGGAAGTTACTCCAAATTCTTTGCGAGTAAATGCTGACTCGTGGTCGAATGAGTAATAATAGACTTTGGCGCCAAGGTTAGCTAACTCCTCCGCAAATTCGTTCCCTGGACATATGAGCAATCCATCGGAGATAGCATGACCCCCAGATCGTATCAGTTCGGTTGAGTTTACGGCGTCGCGGAAGTAGTACCGAAGGACGGGAACTGCGTTTGCTCGAAAGAACGTACCTTAAATATGGAATAAACGAGAGTGGCTTAGAAACAGCTTGAAATATTAGTTGGAAAATGAAATCCAGTCCAGTGTAACACACACGATTTGCTCAATTTGTCAGTGGGACCAAAGCGCAAATGTTGTCATATGCACGTAACGCGTTAGATTACCTACTTGGGATGTAAGCAACATAGATAAATGGATTACCGTAGAAGAGGCCGACAAGATATTTGACATCGCCCGGCAGAATGTCCTCTCCAGCGTCAAAATACCCCGCATAGAACAGTGAATCGGCAAACTCATTTTTGGCAAAGCCCATTAGTACTTCGACGTTTTTCATTTGTTTGCTTTTCTTGAGAAGGCTTTCCGTTTCAATGAGTGGCATCAGTGAAAGCTGTCCACGCGTGAACTCTAGTTCAGCGGCCTTGGAAATTTGTCCGGCGTCCTTAGACAGAATGCACGATATTACATTATGGGGGGTGCTGTATTCTTTCGAGCAGCCTAGACGCTTAGCGATCGTGTACGTTCGCGTCGACGCGACAGAACGTTGGTTGAGGCCCATAATAGAAAACGGATTACCGGATTGGAGAATTACCCGTTTGAATAGCTTCTGGCTAACGGGGTTAAGTAGTTGGTAGGCTGCAGCGACAGCGCCAGCTCCTTGTCCAATAACTGTAATGCGATTAGGATCTCCTCCAAAGTATCCTATATGTTTCTTGATCCATTGTAATGCCAATTGCTGGTCGTAGAGACCCATGTTGCCCGAAGCTCGCGGGGTGCCAGCGTAAAGAAAACCAAACGCATTCAGTCGATAGTTGAACGATACGCAGACAACGCCTCGAATAGTTAACTGGCTCATATCAAGGGCGGGTGACTCGCTGCCTCCATGTGTAAAAAAGCCGCCATGTATGAGCACGAGAACGGGTTGCGGTGGCTTCAGTTGGGCCGTCCACACATTCAAGTACAGGCAATCTTCGTTAACGTGAAGATCTTTGTTATTTCGAAGCTCGTCGAAATAGTACGATGTCTGAGGACAGGATGGGCCCATCGATGTAGCTTGAATATAACGAGATTTCTTCCACGGCAATGGCCTGGGCTTCTTGAAGCGCAGCTTCTTCAAGGGCGGCTGGGCGTATGGAATGCCCAAATATTTCTGCACCGCCATTCCACGAACAAGCGATGTCCGACCGCTGATAATTCCATATGGCGTATATAGTATGTTGCTACTATGAGCGGGCTCACCAGGATAATTATCATCCTTAGAAAAATATTGGCAGTGGCTGAATGCCCATAAGGTGCTGCAGTAAATTAATGCACAGGAAAGGAAAATGGTCAGAATAGACGCGGAAGATCGCATGGCTAACTGGACATTTTCTATCCGCTTTTTGTCAGCTCGCGTCTCCTGAAATCAAAATGCAGATGAATGAAAACATCAGGCTTTGCAAAGTCTATGGGCACACTAAAGTAAAGCTCAACAGCGCTTGTTAAACTGTACTAAGTTAGTAGTTGAGAACTGCTCCCTTTTAAGATGTGGATTTCGCAGGTTTTTTCTTGGCAAAACGTATGGCAGTTCGTTTTGGATTATTGCTATCGGTAGACATCTTTGAATTTATCGTTTGAAGCTAGCATTTACGTATATATGACTAATACAGGTCCGGTCGATAGTCCCTCTTCTTAAAAGTATTGACATTTATATCATTATCCTTTTTTCTTGTTATAAAGTTACTTATATATATATATATATATAATAATAAAAGGCTTTATCACTTGCTTACGGCAATCGATTGTTAAGAAAACATTGTAGAAATTTTAGACTCAGCTGAGCGTAGCGGTAAATGTTATCGTACTGTGTAACTGATGGCTTCTCCGCTTCGGAGCGCATACAAGTCTCTAGGCCCATTACTCTACCTTGTAACTCAGTTGGTAAGACGCCGTCAAAATAAAACAGCCCGAAACAAACTTCAAACTGCTTTACTTAGACTATTATTATTATTATTATTATTATTATTGGCCGTTCATAGGCCAAGCGTAACATTATGAAGTGCGAGACGCAAAAACGTTTGATATCAGCATCATCCGCATCAAGGGTTCGAGCCATATATTACTCGAGCCTAGCTGAGAACGAGCAAACGCTTCCAACGTATATTTTTCGGTCACTTGCGAGCCTTCGTAAATACCGAGTCCTCGAAAGCTGCCAATTTCACGGATCTTGCTAAACCAGTAGGGTAAATACAAACTTCTTCTGGATTATGATACACTGATATAAGCTAAGTCAGCTTTCGCAGATTCAATACCTACTGACCTTTGTACTCACTAGAAATGTTGCGAGGATCGTTAATTCAATGAATTGCTCTAAGTTTCGTTGCTCGAAGCCTCATCCGTCCTAATTAACGATAGAACAAACGAATTGCAATACCGGTATATGTTGAAATTATAGATTGCTGGCCTACCGAATGGTGATAGATTCTATTATTGGCCTTCTGAGAAGGATCAGCAGCTTAACGTGAAGAACTCAATAGAGATACCGAAAACAAGCTTAAACTTAATTTTAATAACTCCAAATCAGCCAACATGTCCGCGCTAAGGACGCATGCCAAACACACGAATTTGTCTTTTGAAAATAACCGAAATAGGACGTAACAAAGGACGAGGCTTTGTATTAGCCCTACGAGGTGATGGTAATCAGCTATAAACTGCGCAGTTGTTTTAAATTACATTTAAATACAAAGGAAAATTTCATGTTGTCTTTGACTTTTCACGACGATGTTATTCTTCCCGGGTTGGTTTTCCCCGGGGTAAAATAAGTGTAAGTTCTCGTAGAACGCAGCGGTATGTGGACCATTTAATATACTCTAGCATTAACTGTGTTTAGCATCGAAATTGTTGGAAAAGTGTGAGCAGAATATATAATAGTAACCGTAAAATTATTATCGTAAGCGAAAATAATAATTGTAATAAAAAAAAAAAACATCAATTTCTTTTAAGGTATATTTATTACTGTATAGGTAAACGTCTTTGAGCTCATAGCGATGTGGTTACTATACATTTATCTCTTTTCCCAATTCAAAACCAATATGATTTTTCAAGTTCTAAATGTAATTCAACTGTCGGCCATATTTTAAGTAGTATTTATTTTGGGACAAAATGGGCATACTTTCGCTTTTCGAATAGAATAAACCTATAAAAGTATACTAAGATGCTCCAGTAAGTTTACGTACTATAGACATTTATAAGTACTGCGTTTCTACAGAAAAGTCGAGTAAGTAATAGCTGATACGTCTTTTATTAATTGTCACTTGTGATTTAAAAGATCTTCTTCACCGTAAAATGTGTCGTGTATAATGCATTTGGTCGGGTTGGTGTTAAACCCGACCAAATGCATCAGAAGAGCTTAATTGTTCGCTGCTACTAAGTGAAGCCATTAATTTATACAAGAAAATAAATTTCAGATTCAACCGTTGTCAAGTGAAGATTCCAACATAAATGTCTGCAGAAGATTCACGTCACTTCTCGTGCCGTCGACCTGGTAGGAATTAGAAGACGAGACAACTAGTTGCTAACCGCTCCGAAGTCCGCGATGACATGCCCGTACAAGAACTTCGTTATTTTCCATCAATTTTGACGTGAACGTTAGTGAACAAACTTTGGTCGAAAGTACGCTTGATTGTACACAAATGCTCCTGAGTAATTTCGATAGAATTAGCAGCTTCTATATAGCAAAAAATAACTTATGCCCGACTTATCTATGGATCAGTGATTCGCTAATTATAGGCGCATTGGAAAGCCAGATCAAGGAATGAAACGTTCGGATCTAGCATAGGAATCTGGAAAGAAGCTTTTCATATAACATAAAGCTTCAAACGTAAATATTTTCATAATTTGTGCGAAAACTTGAACGAAAATTTGAGGTACCGATAAAACTAGTAGATCTGCAAGTCGATCCTTGCAAATGACAAAAACGCTAACACGACCCCATTCAAAAGTATACTATTTATTTGGAGTGCTTTGAAGCACATAAGCCTAAATAGTTTTAATGCAACACAGCTCCATGTGTACATTGTGTTTAGTATATGATAATATTCCATAATGTCGAAAGCGAAAGATACATCTCAAATTATTTAGGCCCGCCGTCAGCTTTCGAATGTCACGATGTTGACAGATTTCAGTCTTTGGCAACTGTCGACGGTACAACAGTAGTGATTAGTTTTAAATTAATTACTACTGATTTCAATATTGCTCACGATATCCAATCATATCCAGTCAGATAACTTGCATCCGTTGTTTATATATATATATATATATATATATATATATATAATACGCATGATTCGCCCTCTTACAACAGAAATGCCCGTTCCCACGTTCTGCTCTTGTCAGCTGAGCGCCGCTACTAGCGATGTTGTCAAGCGTTTCCTGCGAGGCAGCCAGCCGATACCTCTATGCGAAGGCAAAATGCATTGTATGGTGCATGCTGCTGCTCTCCAGCGTAGATTACAGGACTCCGCGCGCAGATAGCGACGACAGCAGTGAGAAAGGACTCAACCTTGTTGATCGTCTGTTTATAGTCGGTATTAACAAGCAGCACCGATATAGCCTCGAACACTCCGATCGCCGGCTTGACAAGACAAGAGCGCCAACGCTTTGCTAGGTTCTCTTTAGGCCTCCTCGTACTGTTCAACTCAAATAGCGAAAGATCAAAGCTTCTCTATAAATACACCGTCCAGTTTCCGGACGCTCCTTCCTGCCTATTCAGAACGATGCCAAATCGCTCTGCTGTCACCGATAAGGTCCCCTGGGAGGCACGCACTCACACGCTCAAAGAAACCTACACCCCTACTATTACGTATCGATCCGCATAGTACTTATGGAATACGTATAGAAGCTTTGATGCAGAATAACCCATGAAGCGACCGCGACAATACACGCTGCACAGCGGGGCGGTATTGGACCTTAAATTGCAGTGAGCATTTGCTTCCTCAAGCAGCCCTTGTTCATGTTTAGAGCAGCATTGTAAATGGAACGTCGAGCTAGGCTAGGCTGTCTTTTGAGGGTACTATCCAACAAGGACTGCCGGTTGTTATAGTCGGGTCTAATGGTTCTAAGATAGGACATGTGTTTCGACGGAATATTTCAACGAAACCAATCTCGTCTCATCAGTATTGTACCTTCTCATAACTAGGCTGCAAAACGAGAGATAAAAACCATCTTATTGATACGAGCCGACTCTAGTAGAGTTTACCGGTATCGGGAATGTCTACATCGTAGAGTGGAAACACGGCTAACTGTTATCTACACAGTGATGCTGTGTCAGATAGTGCGATGCGCTGATAGCGGCACTTGATTACCGAAATTCTCATTTTAGGCATAGACATCATAGGCAACGGGTTTTCATATATGTAGTGTAGTCTTCATGTATGGATCCGGTGTGCACATTCTGCATCATCTCTATCCTGCAAGAAGCAGAACTATTTTAAGTGTACATTGTAAGCCTTATACTCCGGATTAGATGATCATTCGTATTATCCATGTTTTCACAATGTCGAATATGTTATATTACGTTTCGATAAAATAATAATTTGCAGCTGTGAGCCGCGCGCTTATTTATAGACGCTCGGCGATGCCTATGAACGCTAGATAAGCCGTTGTTTTAGCCCGTCCTTTCGTTTCATGAATAAAGAAAGCTTAAGTTGCAAGCTTCCTGCACAAAGGGCTACCCATTTGAGATGCAAAGCGTGTCACTGAAGCACGAAAATTCGGACGGGTTGGAGAGCTGCCACCGCTGGCCGAAATAAATAATTGCGGGCTTCACGTACCAAATGTGTAGCTGATAATGGAATAACACATATATTTTGGGTTGACAAGACAAAAAGCCTGCACGTGACTCTCTCTCCTCCCCCCTCCCTCCCTCCCTCCCTCCCTCTCTCTCTCTCTCTCTCTCCCTGCGTCGTCTGAACGTGTCCGAAAGATGCCAACAGCATAAAAAACGGCATCTAACTCTTCCAGTGTATGTGGAATAGCGAAACGCACTCGATAAACACAAGAGAGACTCATATTGAATAATTCTGTTAAAATATACAGCATGTCACAATTGTAGTATGGTACAACACTCGATCGACCATTATAGAACAAGTGCGGCTGAAAGCAGATGATCCCGCGTAGTTTTATACCTAGAAAAGAATAATACCTTTGCGAACACAATATGTTAGAGCCTGCAACTGAATGGATACATATTCGTTCTCCTTTGAAATGATCCGAGCTGGAGATCTGAATACAAAGCAAACAAATCTATATTTGCTTGGATCCATTCTGTCTTTTCCAAGTCACTCAGTACTTGCAAACGTCGACAGATTAGCGAAAAAATACCAAATATAACATGTAAAAGTGTATTAAAACGTAATTCTGCTTGTTGAACTTGCTACTAATTGTTTTATGACAAGTTACTATAAACTGCTTTATCGTTTGTTTATTTTCTGACGCCCATTTATGATGCCAACTACATGGTCAGCGAGGTGCGAAATATCACTAGCATTATAAGTACATATGTCTTGCACAACTGTTTTATTCTACATAATCGTTCCGTTCCGCGACAAAGTATCATAGGCACAAAAGAAACTGACTGTTCGTTCATCATATGTAGCAAAACCTTGCTTACTGTGGCGGATGGTCGTAACCTTTACCCAAAAGACATTAGCTACAAGTGCAGTAGCGAGGCCTATATATGCCAGAGGAGGCAATACGTAGTAACTTACGCAGCGAGCGTAAGACTCAGAACCTTTACTAGATATACTAAATAGGACACGCTTATATATACACGTGCCAGGCAGCTCGATTTCAGTTTCCAGGCCACACGAGTGAAATTAAGAGGGCTGCCGTGTCACAGGTAGCCAGCTTCAATGTGGCCAAACATAAAAAGTCGGAAGAGAAGGATGTGCCGTCCATCTCTTTCGCGCCTCTAAATTTCGTCGGTCGTGTTTAGCAAGCTTCAGATGATCTTATTCCGCCCCATAACTTCGGCAGAAGAGTAAACGTACGCTGACGACTTCCGATGAGCAGGTGGAACAAGTTTCTGCGACGTGCGCCGGAAATGCAACGAACCGTGTTCCTAGCGTAAGATGCCATGCTACTTGTTGCGATAAACTGCTGAATATCAAGTGACTAGGTAAGTCCGTCACATAAATGCGTCTCGTTTTCAAACTTGCCCCCTATACAAATGTGTGATTAGGGTTACAGTACTATACGTACGTACGGTTTGTAGATAAATGCCAAATCTAAGTGTAACTAATTTTAGCCCTAAAGACGGCCTTAGCCTAGCTAGTATCTGACCTTTTTACGTCTGTGGGCTAGAAAAAAAGCGACGAAACTGGCCACCCGTGCCATTTTCGCACTGCAGCCCGCATCGTCATTCTGGATAGCATTGATCGTCATACATGTATCCGTAGCCGGAGCTGTATCGTAATGCAAATTGGGACGGCGGTTTGATTTTTGACGCCTTTGCTTTCGTCGTCACTGACGTTGTTGACGTTAGTTTCGGCCAGCGCGGCGCTGGCTGATGATGCTGCCAATACGATCAAAGTGGTAAAAAGTAATTTGCATTGCAAATCGTGCCCCATGTACGTAGTCACTAATCGGAAGGCAGTAACAGCACCAATCGAGGTTCGCCGCAAGCGAAATCGGGTTTCGTAGAACAGGACGAGGTAACAACGAGTTTTAAAGGAAAGAACACGTTTCAAATAGGGAAACGACGCAGTGATTTGTTTTCTTGGCCTCTATGAATAACATCTGCACAGTTCTGGCGGTGGCGCTCTCATTGTTCTTATTCAATTTTGGCTTGGCAACATGAATGCCCTAATCCTTCTATATTATAATTGTTAAGTTGTTGCCATCCTTGCTGTCACTAGCAGTTACATGTATATAGTAGTAGTCATCAATAGCACATAGTCGTCGCCGCGCTCCGCAAGTGTTACATAAAGTAGTTTACGATTGTTTTTGTTTCCGCGAGTCCTTTGGAATAACATCTTGTTTATCGCAAATTACTTTTTATCTATGCATTCCAATAGTGACGAATAATAGCTAAGTTCAGGAACAGCATCCTCGATCTGATTCTAATGTTTTTTTAATGCCTATTTTGCATGTTGTTGTTGCTGCTTTGCGGAAGGACAATTACATCCACTCGTGACATGAAAGCGTCCTTGTTCGACTTCTTTTTTTTTTTCCTTATACTGGGCACGCTAAAGGTTGCCTTAGCGTAGGCCTTTGTATCTGAATAGCTTCTATCATATTGCTGCTAATAAACATTTATCAATAATGTCACTGCGAACTAAACGATAAATATAATAGCTTTTCTGGGGTTCTAGGAACGTACCTCTTCCTTAAACAAAAAACAAAGGAAATAGGTTCCATTATAGTTTATTCAGCATTTTTTTTTTTTTTAGCACGTTTCAAACTTCACTATTAAGTCTATAGTTTTACAAAGTACATGCGCCGCCAGTTGTAGCGAGCAAGACGTTCCTGCGCCTGGCATACCCGCATCTAATTATCTGATCTTTAAAGTTGGTCTCTTTTTTGCTGGACACGAATGCTGGCAAAGCGTCTTCTCGAAAGTCAAAAGGATATTCATTTGTAAACGCGTCTAGACATTGTTTAAAATCTGCTCGTGATTTTCATTAATGCTTTTCTACTAGAGGGAACGTTGGCTGCGTGGCTATTGATTTGGAGCCAAGTATAATCTTATCGTGCGGTTTTCACATTACGAGCTAGAAGTTTTTACCTCAGTTCAAACACTTCAGCCGGGACGTTTACCTTGCAGTTCTTCTGGTTTACGATAGAATAACACTGATAACCTTGTCGGACGATGCTTCAGTAGTCGGAGCATTATTTGATACCCAGACCCATCCGAAATTGTGTTGCAATTCATATTCCGATCAATTTTTCGTTACCGGTGATGATTTGATGCCTGATAGCTAATCACAGGTGCTGAAACTGTTCTATTTGACTTTTATTATCGCTGAATTATTTGGGGTCTCCGCTAACAGCTGTATAGTGACGTGGTCTGAAGTGGATTATAATTGTTTTTCGCTGAAAATCAGGCAAAATGAGTGGTAACAAAAATGATCTAATATCGATAAGTGTTTTTGTTTGAAGGGCATGGGCGTTCACACAAATTCTACATCAAGCAGCTTGCTTCCATTGCTGTCTAGATTGAACCAAAGACGACAATATTCTGCAGCCAGACGTCCTGAATAAAGTCTAGATGAAGTAGCATCTGTATTTTGAGTGATTTAGCTAGGCTATGTTCGAACGCGAACTAAAATGTTCCAAATGATTGAAACTCGTTATTACGAAGTCTATTATTTTGTGTTACAAGACAGTAGTTGGTAGAAACAACCTTCCTGTCGTTTTAATAACAGTATATATATATATATATATATATATATATAAGATTAAATTCGTATTAAGACTATTTATTAGAAAGTATATATCGTACCACTGAGTGTGTTATTCCTCTCAAACAGATCATATCTTGTTCATACTGTGTACATACTTCCATTCCTTGTATACAGAGACAGCCGAAGTTAACAATACTGCTAGATCAAACAATCTAACGGCTCAGCTGCGTGGATCATAGGTTAGGCAGTGTAGCGACCTGTGTAGTGGCAGAGGCATGGAAAGGTCTCGCAAACAGGTCAATAGAATCAATCTCGGATTATTATTTTTAAGTATAACATTTTTATTTGTAATGCATTACGTATTCTCAAAGGTGGAAAAACTGTTGCTAACATCCAAGAGTTAGCTTTGCTTCAATACAGGCCACAAATCCCAAAGGCTAGAAGAAAACGTTACAGACTGATGCGTCCCATCAAAAATAAGTCGAAATAACGCATCCTTTTGTAACCGTCAGTGGAAATTCAGAGCCAACTTTGTCGCGGATTCTAAAGGAATTTCTATTACTTACAATGAATTCGGTAAGGCGTAGCCTTTTCGCGTCTAGCCTAAGGGCAAATTTGAGCCTGAACATTTCCGGCGAATAGGGGCCAGCTACACCAATTCTATATAAACGCTTTTCATGCCAGCAGTTTCGTAGTTCCTAGCCAAACTACGAAGTATACGGATTGCGTACTTATTACATATTTTCACTGCTTTTATATGCTTTGTACCTCACGTTTTACTGCGACACACACTTCGAAAAACTTGTATCACCGCTCCGCCCGTATGACGGCTATTGTCAATATTTCAACAGTACCCGATATTTGCAATAGAGATTGCACAAGCGTAACAGTTGGAACGTACCTAAAATTATGGCAGAAATAGAGATTTTTATTGTAGTCAATGTACAAGGAAAACAATGGACAAAAATATAATTGGAAAACCGCGTCGCTAGACTGAGCGTCCGGATTAGCTGTGGAATAATACGCTTCTGTTGCAAAAACGCTAATTTCGATAGAACAATAATGGTAAATGAGGTAGAGGGGTTACCGCATACGAATTCAATAGTATCACCACGCCGACATGAGCTTGTGTACGTGACTTCATTTTAGCGACTAAACTTATCACTGCTAAAAATAAGGTTTTACCGATTGGATAATACATATTGCAGAAAGCACTTACCTGATTCTTGTATGAGACTGCACAATGTTGCACACCTGAATTTTAATGCCCCTGTATTTACTCTACGGTGTTCATAGGGATATCAGCAACAAACCATTACTCCGACGTTTCCGTTAATGATAATTAAAATCGGCGCGACCCAGTTGCCCAAATAACATATACGATATGTCATCATCTACACCAGCCTACACTGCCCTGCAAAGCAATCTTATCACTTCAAATCATTGCTTGAGCTAACACCAGATCACGAATCTTGTTCGGTTTTTCATCGGTTTTTTCGGTAACAAACGGCCCGAGTATCTAGCAATTCTAGCATCAACTACTTTACCACAGAGGAGTTTAACGCTCGTGGTGTTCCACGAGGTAGCTTCGATGTGTGAAGCTTTAAAGCAATTCCATGTGTGCGGCCCGTCTGCCCCCGCAAGTCTTCACAACTCGGTGATTTCCGCTGGGAAATGACCCACCGCGCTGACCTCTTTCCCCCTCGTCTATTGTTAGAGTGAACTTCCCGCAGTAGTTCCTGTCTGCCAACGATTTTTCCGTCTTTATAACATCGTTTGAGCACAAGGCTGGTATGAGAGCGTAAGGTCCCTTGCACGCCCTCGCCAACAATACTGCCGATGCGACAATCATCGCCATCATCAGCAATACTTTCATCACCATAACGATCATCATCGCCATGATGATCGCCACCCGTCATCAGCCAGCATCAACTCCTTTCTGTGTGTCAGCGCGATACTATCGGTCGAACGACGCTCGGAAGAGCCAAACGACAACATCAACAGCTGCAGCCACGACAACGACGGTAACAACGATGAATCGGCGACTGCACGCGGAACAACCGCCGCCGCAACCGCCTCAGCCTCCCCGGCAGCAGTTCAGTGATAAACGGATTGGGTGCGTGCACCTGCCATCTTTCCCTACTCTGCAGCCTGCGAACCATTTCGGATGGTGACAACTCACGGCGGCACATGGTGACATGTCTAGCAGGAATTTTTCGTCGATTCTTCAGCTGTCTGGTCCCATTCGTTGTCTGTCCGTCTCCTTATCTAGCCGTCGAATTGTCGGAACGTACGAAGGCAGTTTGTACACTCCCTCCGCACAGAACAGCATCACTCGAGAGGGCTGGTGATGATGCTGATGTTGGCGGGCACTGGAGGATCAGAAAGGCAGGTAGACCGGCGCTCACATTTGACGAACGACGCTAACAGAATTTAAGTTGGGCGTTGAACGAGGGTGGTGAACAGGGGAAGAATGAATAAGAACAAAAACATAGTGACTCTGACAGCATCGTCCTCTGTAGCGCAGAGTTTTCAGAGGTTGGTATGGCTCTGCGTACTTTCATTGCGCACAATCGAACGTAAGGCGAGAATGAACGTGACAACTTGTGATACTTAACCACAGATTTACCTTTTCATTTTTCTCCTCATTTAACACGCTTGTTTTGCTGCTACTCTGTTTGATGTATATGTGGCTATGAGTTAGTCTTCTGGCATCGTATAGTCAACGCGGACTGTGGATGCTATGATTGAATACACTGACAAAACGGTAAAACAAAGCAGGAATTTCTCTTCGATAAAAAATCAGTGCTAAACGACTTTTCTTCGACTAGTGTTCTATTTCGGTAGATCAACCAACAGACAGTTAGTAGAATTAATTCAAAATCATACGCGCGTCTACGTTGACATATCTGAAAATCTACTTGGACTAGTTTGGATAGGATACGGGTTCGCCCAAACGTACGGAGTGTCTTCTATACTATTACTGGACCGATAGGAAAACTGCTTTAGATATTTTCCTCTATTTTTGCTCAGTATCTTTTCTGGCAGTCGCTAGCATTGTTCCTAACTTCGAGAAGCTTCAATCTATATCTCTCAATTCAAAGTTAACTCCGCAAATTGCCTAGCACGATAGCAAGTATAATAGTTTATTTTATTAACAACTACAGAACCAGACGTAGTTAGTTAGCAGTAATAAAAACGGTGAGGCGAGCGGTTCGCGAAGATCCAACGTCGACTAATCTATGCATATACACAAACTCGGTACAATATGACTTAGTACACCTGTGTGCAAGCAATACTTCGTACCTGGTCGGTGCTTACCAGTTCATCCTTCAATTTTGCATTAATTTACCATGGCGCACTTGAGCTAATCGCGATGGAGACGAAGACAAGTCAAGGATTAGTGATGAAGATAGAGATAATTGCAGTAGACTAATATACATGTAACTTTGACCCTGTGGTCTTCCAGCAGTCGTTTACTAATGACGCTAACTCTAACTGCTGATAATGATGGCGTTACTGTTACTGTTGAATCAGGACTTGTCTAGTATATGAAAGATACCCCTAATGTTAATATTTTAATTTTATACTGCACGGAGGTGTTTTTGCTGTTTTGTTTTTATGTGTCAAATGAGTACTGTTCCTTCAAGACATTGTCGACTGCAAACAAATACTTTTGCTATATGATGCTATTCAGTTTCCTGTGGTAAGTAATTACCAACACTGCCCGTTTGTCATATTCTTCGCCACTCGTCACAGGCTAAGGGATGACACTTCGGACATTTTAATCACCGCTCTTGGCCACACCCGTTGTCCTCAATTAACGACAAGAATGGAAATAGCTGATTACTCTGCAAGAATCGATAGGCCGAGGTGGCAAAATAAGGACTGATACCAACAGTATAGGCAATCAATTAGTTGTCCGTCCATAGCGGTTAAAGCTGTAGCGCGCCTAGCCGTAGGCAGCGTATCATCTTGTGCGTAATCAACTATACGACCACCGGGTGAACACTGCAATAAACGTATGCTCACTTTGATGACGCTTCCTACAGACGCTGACAGCCGTAAAAGCGGCCGCGGCGATCACTACCAGTTCAAGACGAAGACGTAATGCAAAGAAAATAACATGGCGTCTATAGTTCGCTACAAGATCCTGTCGATGTCTGTATGAGTTGCTATAGCACTGAACTGCCTCCTGAATAAATAAAGTAGTAATGGGTGCTACTGGCGTTGTTGAGAAAGCCGAATTACGAGGTGTTACCCGCAGTTCCCACTTTAACTTTACCAATCACTTCAACGGGATGGTCATTCTGTATGCGGAATAGGCATTCGTAACTCGCACCGGTAAAGGTTTTGTTTCTCTTGACTAAAGGAAATCGGCTGAGCAACTGTCAACGGCAATTTACGCCTGAGACAACGAGCCTCTGTTGCTTTTCTACTGAAATATGAACAATATTGTGTTCAAGCCGCGTTTTTAAACACATTATATATACATATATATATATATATATATATATATATATATATATATATATATATAGCAGAAAATTGATTAACGTGGACTATTCCACATAGGTAACAACAGTAGACATGCGAAGATCTGTCAACATACTCACTAGAAACTGAGACGTCTCAGCCAAATAAATTTTACCCCCAAACGGTATTCCCTTACAACTGTCCTTTTCGTTTGTTTACCTTTACTTCCAAAGACACTTAGAAATACACTCAAACGCTATTATACGTAATAATATTAAAGAAAAAAAAATAAAAATAGATTAAAAAAACTACTAAACCAGTCTTTGTGGTTCTACGTATGTCTGAATAAAAATCTTCCGAAAATGCTTTGATGTACTTAACGGACAAAAGAGGGAGTTCAAGATCTGGCTTGAAGGCTGTATAATGGAACATTCGAATTATGACAACGTAGCACTGCTTCCGTAGAATTTTAATGGGTATAAACTTGGAAGCGCACACCGGTAGGGACATGCATACACAGAGAGATTTGTCGTGTTGCTTTATCAAATGATGGATACACACTTCAGGTGATGACAATAGGAGATAGGTGCAAGTACGCGGAAATTGTTGAGGTGAGGTTTTTAAAAGTCTTCGTTGATACTTTAGATGTCCTAAGCGAACTCGTCGGTCCAGTCTAACTTTTCTGCCTAGCAATGTATTCGTTTTCGACAATACCGTATCGTTTCCTCTCTCTTTTAATAGAATGTAGAATAACCACGCTTCTATATCAAAGCGAAGTTGAATTTGATTGTTAGAAAGAGACGAAAAATAATGAAAAGTAAAAAATATTTAGTAACGAAAAGAAACAACTATTTTATTTTACGGATTTAAATAAGTGCGTCATATTTAAACCGATCCACCCTGTACTAAGCCGCAACATCAGACAGGTCGACGCACATCATTATTCTAGAGAGGTGCTTTAAGATATAAGCCATTAATCGACCTTAATGGGACTATCGATAACAAGTCTTTCTCAAGAACTTTCAAAGCAGTTCTATAGTCTAACATCTAAATCTTCACTGCATACATCCTTTATGATATTGCTCCAACTTTTTCTGTCATTGAAAGCGCTCTTTTATTTCAAGGCTCCATCCGGTACAGGATCACTGAAGTTTCACAGAAGACCAAAACGAAAATTGATGTCGCTTACGAACGCCAGCTAAATTAGCTTGAAACACAAAACTATATAATCTAACGGTACTGGACAAAAGAAATAGGGTTACAAAATTCCAACCAAGACCCGGCCCAGTAACTGGACAATCGGCAAAACTGAAGCACCCTTCTTTGAATAATTCCCTTCATTCAAGTTCAAGCGTTTCGCGCGTCGTAAACGTCGCGGCCAACTTACACCGACAGCGTGCACGTATGAACGTCTTAGACGACATAGACAAAAACGAGGAAATCGTAATAGCGGCTTTACACAAATCTTTAAAGAAACACAATAAAGCTGATCGCTATTCGACATCAGAGCGAAGTCCACCATTAGTTCAGCGTGCAGTAGAACCAGTGAGGGCGGTTACTACGTTGGCTGTTTCGAGGGACGAATCATATCGTGTTCAGGTTATCGATTATCCTATTGAGCTCGGGGATGTTTGGGTTATTGGGTATGCAGTATCGAGTGAACAAGGATTGACCCAATCCAAATCTTTTGATCAGAAGAATTTGATTTGTCACCAATCGTTGGGTCGTCATCTTTAAGCCACAATCTGTTTCGTTCGAACGTCCTCTCCTAGAAGGACAGTACCGCAGTGTTTGAACCAAGAGCCCACAGTGTCCCCCCAGAGAACGTTCGTTCTCGTGAAAATGCCCAAAGATTGTTTGCGATTGCTGAGCGAGTTGCTCCGAAGTCACGTAGCTATTTGCGTGGAAGCGATAGTTCATCCGTCTTCGTATTCAGGCGGATGTCGGTCACGCAATCACTGGTATTGTTCGGTACGGCGTTTCACGTTCAGACGGTTAACTGGCTTCTAGCTCGAAACGAATCGTGTGTCTGTGCTCGGACTCGGACCTAAATAGAGACCATATACGCCTAAAATTGGTAAAACAAATTCTCCACTAAGCTATCACGGGGTCACAGCGTGCATTAGCCCAAACAAAACTTCCCAGGATAAATTCATAACAACAAACAACCATAGCTGTTGAAGGCAGAAGTTAACACACTTTACATTAACGAATAAACAGACATATATCAGCGCGAAAAGTTACCTATCATTTCGTCTCCGATTTGCACACATATGTAACGGTATACAATGATACCAGTTCTGAACAACGATACGCAGGTTTTGAAGATGTCGGTTCCCTTTGCACCGTAGCTTGTATCTCTCACAACTATTATTAAAAAATTTCCACCAAGACTTGGAATAGATAGAAACGATGTACGATGGTGATAAAAAGAACGTCAATGGGGACATCTATGCAATGAAAACTGGATTATCGTTAATCGCATGTGGCAATAAAGGTGGAGTTGTCGTATCCATATGCGGATGAAGGTAAGCTACGATATATATTATCGCTAACAATATCTACTGAGAATACGTAAGCAGAAACACTAACGCCTTATCCGCTTCGTTTGCCCTGCGATTTATCATTAGATATGAAATCTGTCATTTCGAGAAAACATCAGGGAAACGTTCCTCTAAAGCGTACTACCAACAGATTATCAGATTTCTGTAACAGAAAAACATGAGCTAATAGTCGGTGGACGCGTCGCGAACATGGGCCTTTGAGCTGAGATGAGGCAACAAAAGCAGCCGGTGCCGGAAGTGAAACTCTGCCGAGCTGTGTAGTTTTCAATCGACATGTTGTGCGCTGACTAAAACAAGGTCGCTCATCGACGGAGCGCTGCGCTACCGGTTCTGTCATCGTAGCGATTGTCTTTGCTTTCGTTAGCTTTTCGTAGTTAGAAGGAGTATTTCTTAGTGTACTGTTTGTACGTTTATACATCACGCCAGGTCAAAATATGGAGAGTCTATTTCACAAAACGACCAAGATTGCAGATGGAACTCGAGTTAGATGAAGTTAGAAATGAAGTGATAGATAAGGTTCTTAGCTTGTTCTCGAACGTGCTATTGGCTGTGTTTATAAGCCTAGGATTATGAAATATTATTAATAAATAAACCTCCTGTTAGGACAGTCAGACAGAATGTGTCATAATCAACATCATAGCATATAAGTGTTTAAGATTTAGAGTACATAGCGAATATTGAAACTGGATGCAATGGAGCTCATACAGTCAGCTCGTATATGTACATACCCTCTTTTGATAAAAGGGGGCACGTAACGCCTGCTTAACTTACCATTAAATAACTACTATACTAGGTAGGTAAATAGTAAATCAGGTAGTATTCAGCAGAAATATGCAAGTAATCCGTAATATTTCACTACAGTAAGGATAGCGATATTATTACAGAAGGTATCTTTTCTCGACAGGGCTTACCCGAGCTACGAACGAAATACTCCATTTAAAACCTTAACGCCTAGCAAAGGACACAATCATGTGCACTGTATTGTATAGAAATATATAGACAAGCGATCGGTCTTCGAGTGCCCGTGATCTACTATGCTAATTTCCACATTATGCATGTCCATACAACAGATTTCGTTGTGTGCTTGGCGTTCGCACCGAACACATTAGAAACTCGTCGCTGCACGCGGCGGGAGTTCGTCTGATGATGATAACGCGATAATAAGCCACATTGGCGGTGACAAAAGTGTAAGGGTGATGTAACCTGTTTGAGCGGTCGCTGAGTTTTTACCAAACATAGTTTTTTGGACACTGACAGTTCCTTCTTCCTGTTCAAAGTAGGAACGCCCTGTAGTTGCGGCTTGTTCTGACAGTCCGACGCACCCGCAAGGGATATAAGGGCCACATAGTCGTTAAAATTACACAGAAAATAACATTACTTTTATAAAACAAGTCTGCATTTATATTTACCGACCGATGTAGAGGTTTCTCAAATAAGATAGCCAAATGCTGTTTTTGAATTTTGTAGATGTTATTCAGGAGGCTGCGCGTTATGAAAAACTATTGTTTTATAGTCCCGCTAACACTAGATGTCCTACGACCGTGTACTGCTATATTGGTTCTTCCTATTACTCGATTGGGCTCAAGTAAGCTTGACCTACAATAATGACTCCTCGAAAGAAATTGACAACCGATGGCCTTAATCAGTAACGAACAGTAACGTTAGAGGCATTTGCAACTCGAATGTTCAACAAAAAAATAGGCTTAGCCCGGCGTAGCCGTCCAGGGACTTGTTAGACGTACCCCTGCACGCGTTCACCGAACCCGTCTTAGAAGAGGTTAAATAAAAAATCATTCTACCAAAAGATTGCGAGCCAAGGCACATGAAAACCAATTGTAGTGATGAAGTGGTCATTAGCAGGCAACAGATGAAAAACAGTGTCCGCAATGATGCTCTGAGAGAGAACTCGTTTTCAATAGCGGCTATGTCTTCTGCGCGGAATTAGCAATATATATACATACACTGTGGCTAGTCAAATCCAGTCCTACTCCCTCGGATTTCAATACAACTGGATCGTTCCCAAAGACATGGCCAGAAAGTGGAGATCACAAACATCATACCAGAGCATAATGCTAAAATAAAATAAAAATGATGGTAAGCTAGAAAATAAAGCGTACAAGTTGTTCAAAAAGCTACGTAACTTGATGAACGACAAACAGAAACTGGATCACTTTTTGATTCTCTGCCTTCTATTTGTTAGTGTTTTTCTTTCTGTCTGTAACATCTATTTTAAAAACAAAAAAGAAGAAAGTATCAATTATGCCAGAGAACGCTAATTTTGTTGTTTTTTCTGTTTTTAATAATGCTGTAAACTCTTAAGTTGTTTGACAAACAATCTCCAATAAATGATGTGTTTGAAACACCATAAAATTATTATCACAGTAGCCAACCAGGGCTGTGGTGGGGCGCGACCTTACACAGTTCATCTAATAGTATGCCATTTTAAAAATTGTTTACTACCTTTTTGATTCGGACACAAGCATTTAACTAGAATGAAGACAACATTCAACATCTTTTCAGCATCTCAATAGCATCAATCTATTTACAATATAATAACTGTCGTCTGTGGGGCGGTGAAACACTTTTTAATAGTTATTACGGTTATATCTAGCTCCTCATCGTCGTCAGCATCATTATCTTCGGCATCCGTTGCGATTCCTGTCGATAATTGAGTCCAGTCGCTTTCTGCCGTATTCGTCCCTTGTTAACTGTGTTACACTATTGTGCCCCTGATGTTTCCAAATCAAGCTTCATGCATTGCATTAGCATTATCATTAATAATATTATTACCATGTCGTCGTGTCCTCATCGTTAGTATGAACATAGCTTGCTGCACCCTCCATGCTGAAGCTGCTGACCTGCTAACCTTCGTCTACCGCTATTTTCCCTCGCATCAAGCAGAGATAAACCAGGACAAAAAACTCGATACAATATATTTATATCCCGTCCCTACCTTAGTTAGCCTAATTGCTCGTTTCACTTCCACCGCAGACTTAGCATTTTCCTTTTCGGTTCCTGCGCCGGACTGCGGAACGTTACCTATCCACCCGCCTATGCACATTACTCAACCCAATGTAACGTCACTCAGCTTTCGGTTCCTTTGCTCTGTTTCCCCGTTCCCTTGCTCTTTGTCTTTTGCTAAAACCTAATCCTTGCAATCCTAAGCATTCCCTCTGTAAACTTCCCGTTCTCCATTCATTTCGTATCGTATCGCCATATCGCCTTACTGATGGTGGCTGATCATTACATAGCTCGCCATTGTCTACTCGTGTCCAGTCACTTGGTCTTCAGCTTATTTCTATGTGTAGCTTCCTTTCATTCCTGCTAATTCGTCGTCTCACGCTCTCACGGGCACACTATCTCCCTTCATAATTCACGTTTTCCTTTGTTTCTCGTTATAGTTATGTGTTTCTTAGTAGCGAAACCTGCCTTCATCATTCAGGTTTCCATTGGAAGTCGTGTCGCATAACTTGTCATGTTTTGTTTGTTTCAAATCTCTTTGCAGTTTGATTAGAAGCTGTGACAAATATCGGTTGTTGCGTAAAGCCGTCGATTTGTCTTGCTAACTATTGCTCCCCAGAACGTTATTCGTTATTACCTGTGATATGACCTTCCGACTTATTTTGCCAAGGCCTCTTCGGTTCGAATTCTAGCGCCATTATCATGAAATGATCAAACGGACAAGACAAACGAAGTACATCGACGGAAGAACATTAAACCATCACCTTCCGGTGAGCTGGTTTGGCAGGCAATGATTGTCCTCGTGATTTTGCTGGAGGATGCTGATACTCACTATTATTGCTACGGCCTCAAATTCGATGTCTGGACCTTGCCGTTAAGCGTCATTTTAGCCGTATGACCATCGAGCATAACACAAAGTGGGTTCGTACACTCCCGTTAATCGCTGCTAATACTACGGCTTCTACTAATAGGATAATTGTAGAATTTTTCTTCTAACTCAATTCGTCCCATAGCATTATCAATAAAATGACGTTTCCTAATTATGGACTATGACTGTTCACTCGATGCTGACAGAGAGTGAGGAATGTGCTTCCAAGAAAGGATCGATCCGAGTAGGGATAACACCGATCTATTAGTTTCGCCGCTCAGATGCACCACTTAGTTCCCATAGTGTTCCTTCTACACCTTTTTTTTTTTTTTTTTTATTTCACCTAGAATTTTAGCGATTTACAATGCCTTTGTATTACAACACCTTTTGTCTATGGCGTGTGCTTGTGTGTTGTTTGTGTATGTGTTAAGAATTCAAGAT